>NC_137652.1:14753413-14810913 GCF_963422515.1 Blennius ocellaris
ATGGCAGGGCTCTCACCTGGTCTCACTCCTGCCAGCACAGGCAGCGGGTGGTGTGTGAACGCCATGCGGGGGGACCTCGTCTGGGAAGTCAGGGCGTTGAAATCAAACTTCCCCGGCTTCTTAAGGGAACCAGGCAGAGGACAGTCCTGGCAAAAAAAATAAAAATAAAAAAAATAAAATAAAAATGGGATCAACAAAAAAAAAAAAAAAAAAAAAAAAAAAAAGTGTGGGGAGGGAAAGAGGGAGGAAAAGGAGAGAGGTGGTTTTAATCAACAAAGTGTTGCTTTAATTTGATTGGTTCACTAAAAAAATAAATAAATAATAATAATATCAATTGAATTTTGTATTGAAGGGGACTTGATCAATCATGGTTTTCTTTTTCTTCTTCTCCATTGATTGATGGCAGTGCATTGTTCCCTGTGCTCATTTGGCTGTTGGCCATCAACTCCTGCAAGGTTTCAATAAGCGAGGCAGAAGACGTAAGCGATATAATAAGAGAGGATAGAGATTTTCGAAAGACCCAAGAATCTTGACTGCTAATTACAGTGTTTCTCTCCTTCCAGGCAGTAATAGTTCATTCAGAAATATACTGATGTGATTCCCAACTCCCAGCTTTATGGTCATATGATATGGGCTGTGCAATATTTCATAACCTAAGTGCATGTGTTCAAATAAAAAAAAAGAGGAAAAAAAGCTGCGTCCAAGATGAATCTGGTCTTTGTTTTAGTGCAAAGAATATTCTGAGGTTAAATTAATCTCTACTGTGCCACTGTATGTTTTTCCTGTCTCATCTCTTTCTGTTTCTCTCCTCTCTCTCGCTCTCTCTCTCTTTCAGGTGCCAACTCTAGGTTTCTCTGCGTATGAGCCTGGCCACCATACAGCCACAGTCAGCTAGTTGTGGTCTGGCTTCAGCGAAGCTCCCGGGCTGGCTGCAACGAGAAGACAGCTTCATTCAGAAATAGCACACACTGTACAGTATGGACACGGCAGCTGCTGAGTGTGAAAGACAAGCAGACGGGACAGAGAGAGGAGACAGAGGGAGAGAGAGGAAGGGAGAGGCGAGAAGAACGTGGGAGACATGGAAAATATGTGAGGGAGCAAAGGAGCAAGAGAGCAAAGCAGAACCTGTGAAAAATGCAGCAGTATCTTTTTTTTTTTTGCTTTATTGCATTGCTCTGACAACATGTATGAAATGGAATGTCATAAGATGTTAAATATGGTTATTATCTCTCGTGCACACACACTCACACATGTCTAAACACACTTGAAAGACAGCCACATTTAACTGATAAAAACAATAGACAATCTTTTTTTTTTTCTCCCCCTCCTGTAAGTTTTATTCTAATCTTCCTAACAAGTGAGTGGTGTGATGCTGTTCTTCTTTAAACTTTCGGAGACTGTTTGGTTTTGTAGTCTATTTCTGTGGCCGCTCCGCATCAAACAAGGCATTAAATACGATTCCTCCTCAGTTCTCCAGCTGGAGACGTGTGAAAGTCTATGGGAGTGGGGGGCGTGTAAAACCTTCCTCCCTGTGTGAAAGAGTTAAGTCTCAAGCAGGTGGAGTGAATATGTGTGAACCATTTATGTCTTTAGCAGACATATATCCTAACCACCTCCCCCCAACTGTAGCGGGAGTCTGGGGGCGTATGTACTGTCAGACAAATTCCAAGCTTGAAAGCAGCCCCGATCCCACTTCTGACACCAGCAGTTAGCAGTGATTGCTATGCCACTGTCACACTGGTGGGAGAAAGGTGGAAATAAGAGCAGACTCCAGAGACTGAAAGATGCAAAGGCACCAGAGGGGAGAGCTGGGAAAGACTGAAAAATCAGAGCCTTGGAGATTAGACAATGATGGTTTTAGAAACACAGACATGTGTGTTTTTATTTTGGAACCGTGAAATGAATCTTTAGTGAATATATTATAGCCAGAAACTCTTATAGGATCGGATGAAGATTCGTGTCCTGTCTGCTTATGTAGGAAGTCATAAGCACTGTCACTTTATTGCTGTACTTTTGAGACGGTGATGATCTGATCTGGTGCATGTGTGAGTGCCTTTGTGTCACAACTGCTCTCGCTTCCTCATCTGGCAAGCCTTAGTATTTCACTGGCAACAAATCAAGCGTTCCCATGATGACCCTTCTGTCTCTTTGCACTAACAGGCCTGCCACCAGATGCGCCTCTGAAGAACACACACACACACACGCACGCACGCACGCACGCACGCACGCACGCACGGACGCATGCACGCAGATTGTGGTTTAGACATGTTAAGGAAAGTTTAGGAATTGTCCTCCTCTCTCCAGTGATTTAAACCACATATGTCCAGAACCAAAAGTCCAGCCTTGTCCCTCAAAGGGCTTTGTAACATTTCACAAAGCACCAAAGCAAAGTCTCCACCACCACTGGTCTCTAGTGTCTTAGAAACATTTCACATTTCATTTGGAGCTAATATGAAATCATGGTGGATTCAAATCGCCTTCACTAACCTCCCCCATGCCTGTTCACCCCTGAGGAGCAGATGTCTCCAGCATCCTCGTGGATCCCAAGGCTACACATACACGGAAACACCATCTGGGACCGTGCTTCAGCTGTACATGTGTGCGCCTGACTGGGCTGGGTGATATGTGAGCAGCACTCCATCATGTCGATATCTGAATGTAACTGTGTTTGTGTGCTTTCTATGTAAGAGTGCTTCTTCATACATTGTGTGTTAGTGGTGGAGAGTACTCTGCTGGTTATAGTGGGCGTTTGGAGAAGTAAATGGCAGCATTGAGAGGCTAAGAGGAACACCTGTGGGGTTTCGTTAAGAAGTGCTTTCATTTGTGTACGCGCATGTGTGCACGCCTGTTTGCACACACAGCACCTGAACAGGAAGTCCCAGAGGAGATGTGCTGGTGGCAGTGGGGATTCTTTGGGAAAATCAGATGCACATCATCGCAAAATCACACAATCTTGACTCCCTGTGTCCTTGCTCTCCCATACCTATCAATCGCTTGGCTTATCTTGACTGTGAAAAATGCTTTGTGTGAGCCATGGTATAAATTATTTCCAAACCCGCACACAGCAATGGGGCTGATAATTACAAAAGCTTTTCGCTTCCCAATTTTTCGCTTGCATTTTGTAAATTAATTGGGTAAGGGGTCCAGATTTGCATGCTATTCTAAACCCCTATTTGCCAAACTCATTAGGAGGTGTACAGGGCTGTGTGCTGCAATTTGGATTGTAAGGCAGTGGTACGCGCACACACAGAGAAAGAGAGCGAGACAGAACAAACAAGAGACGAGGAAAACGATGGGAGGTGAAGCTCTGGTGCACTAGGGCGTGCAGGAGCCTCTGTTGTGGCTCTGATGAGCAGCCTCTTAATTACATTTACAGCTAAGTGGAGCAGGAACAGAAGAGCAGCCACTGAGGCTCAAGTGAGAGTCGACTGGGGCAAAACCCAACCAAGGATTTTGGCTCGTCGAGGTCACAGCCTGGTCGCCTTGCTCTCTCTCATTACCCGCCACCATTTCACTACACACCGGCATCTTCTGTCATTCCTCCCGCGCCAACAACCTTCCACTTTTCCTAATTTCTCGTTCTCTTTCTCCACCTTCCCCTCTCTGACATGTTCTGCCCTCCCCAGGGTCCTTCCGCTCCACACGTTTTCAATTAGACAGCAGGGAGACAGGGATGGAGGGCTGAAGGGAAAGCTCAGGAGCAGGAGGAAGGGTTTTACACCTCTGATCCACAGAAGCGCCTTAATGAGGGATTTGAAGCATGGCGGGATGGAGCGACGGAGGCAAGGCAGACACCTGAACACCTGCAGGGGTGGGGAGTATGATAAGCATGTGTTTTAATGTGTGAGCGTCTGCATGTGCGGTCGATGTTGGCATCTGAGTCACTGTGCGGTGAAAGGGAGTCCCTGTGTATGTTTGTGTGGCATATGTGTGTGGCGGTTTGAACTGCAACTGAAAATGTGTGCTGGTGTTGCCACCATGAGGGACTGGTGACATTGGTGGGTTCACTGGCGCACACTGGCCTGACTTCACAGAGATAAAGCCAGAGACCTGAGGCGGACTAATTGTAGCCTCACGTTTGACATAGACCGAGGCTTAAACTCTATAATCCACCATAATCCCGCCACCGTACACAACAGGAAATGCATTGTAATTGAATAAAACTTTCATCATAAGATTGATATACCCATGATGTCAATGTGCTAAAAAAAAAAAAAAATCAAACATCACAAGAACATGAGTCTGAAAAGCAATTTTTGTCCTTATCACATTCACACAACTCAGAAACACAAAGTATAGATAATATATAGATATATGCATGTATATGTATTCATATCATATATATACATACACACAAACACATATGAATGACTGAGCTACAGAAATGCTGATAAATAATACATATATATGAGTGTAATCAATGTTCTAACCATGGTAAGGAAACTGCACGCCATCGTTTTCATGTTTTATCTTCCTCTCCTGCACACTCGCCAAATGGTGCTGCACTGAAAGTGAAGAAGGGTATTGTTAACAGTGAGAGAGAGAGAGGGGGGGGGGGGGCATTGAGCATTTGTGTATGATGGAGGGAGTGAATGATGGATAATTGACAGAACATCAGGTAAACATTTTGCATGACTAAGGCTTTAAGGAGAGAGGGAGTGTACTCTTCTCAGTGTACAGGAGGAGGTGTTTTCGTGTTGCCCTCGGGGTTGTAGCTCGGATAAGGTCAAGGAGGGCACTGCTGTGAAGCTGACGTAACTTCCAAAACAATGCAAAAATTGTTGTGAAGCCTTAATGCAGGCTGCTGTGAGATGTTGCGGGTTACATTTCCAGTGTCTGTGGCTATTAGGTGTTTAGCATTCAGCACTGTTTAAACATGAAAAAAAAAATCATTTTCTGGGGGTGTTGTGTTGGCGCTGTGGAAACGCTTTGACCAGAATCTAGCACAGACTGTAAATTAAAACATGCCTGTGATTTACTGACTTCCAGAATGTTAAAAGAAGGGTTTAAAAGAAAGGCTTTGAAAATATGAACAGAGTGGTTAGGCTTCATACTGGTTAAGACTGAGCAGGTTGTCCTCTGACTTGGTTTCATTTCAAGATTGCTACTCTTGATAAAACTTTTTTTTTTTTTTTTTTTTTTTTAGCAGTTACAGTGGTTTTACTTAGGTAAAAGGGTCAGGCTGTGCCACATATACATTTAAGACTGTGACCGGTCGGTGAGTGTGAGGCCTCTGAGGGGTGTTCAGGGACGTGTCCATTCACTAGTTGAATGAGGAGTGTGGCGAAGTGGCACCGATAGACAGAAGCATTCGATTGGACTTTGGTGGTAGATCAGGGGTTAAACATGAAAAGTGCAAAAGACTATGTCCGCTGTTTGCACAGCGGGCAGGTGTGGGGTGGAATATGAAGGTACCTGCATCCATGTCATTGGGCCACGCACTGGACTGGGAAGAGCTGGCAGCAGGCGAACGTCCAGGGTAGAAAACATCATCGGTGGGGCTCTCCATCTCGCTGTCATCTAAGGACTTCCTCTTGGTGGAGCTAAGGCCATTGGAAGATATTTGGTGGGAGCAGAAAGAGATGGAGAGAGAAGGTATTGTAAAAAAAAACAAAAAACAACAACAATGCGTTTGTTGCAACAACAAAAAATGTGGGTTCAACAATATATTGTAGCAACATTTAAAGGAAGAAGGTAGTCAAAAGCAGGTTTGCATCTTCTTGCCACAGTCTTGGAGGAGAACTAACAAAGCACAAGAAATGTTGAAATGAATGAAAAAGGAGGAAACGGAAAGAAAGACAGACTGCAAGGACAGCCACATGTTAAGACTCTCTGAGTGTGTGTCTCTGTATGTCTTTTCTGTGCATGTGTTTCATGAACTTGTAGATTTTTCAGTGTTTATAACTACCTCCGTGGAAGGTTTGCGTACAACTCCACCTCAGACCTAAAGTGACAGCAGATGACAGAAAGTAAGAAAAGAGAAAGAGATTGGAGAAAGTCACAACGGAGGGGGGGAAAAAAAATCAGAAATAGCCATCACAAATCCGAGGACAGCAGCCAACAAAGACACACGCACATATATACATATCTATATGCTACTGAGACCGCGGGAACGGCTCACAAAGCACCATTCATAGTAAGTAGCGTCAATGAAACAGCCTCAGTTTACTTTGTCTTACAGCACTGTGATTTCACACTTTCTTCCAGATCTTCGTAACACAGAGAATCACAAACTGAGGCAAAGCTGCTAGTCACATGGTGGTTTCCCCCACAACAGACACTGCACTCTTTTCATAGTCATCCTTCTTATTGGGGAAATTCGCCTGAACATCCTAAACTGCCCATGTAAAAACAGTGTAGGGTCTGTTTACCTGGTGGAAGGAGGGGAGGTGAGGGAGCGCCGTCCCAGAGCCGCTGGGTTAATGTTGTAGTAGCTGGGACTGCTATCCAGGTCAGCCAATGAGAAGTTAGGACCTGACGCTGTGGCTACAGGAGCTGGAAAGAAAAAAGAGAGAGGCATGGAGCTGAGGTAATATATTCCAGAGATACTCAACAGAGACAAATAAACATTGACTGAGTTACACTGTGTCCTAAAGCACAAACACTCAGAACGGGATTGTACTGTGCCCCTTTGACATGGAAATCATTTGGGACAGTTTATATTTATATTCCAAACAACTACTCCCAATCATATTGTCAAGTCTATTAATGTCAAAATTATTAATGCTTCATTTTATGACTTATTTTCTCCTTACTCTGTGACACTCTGACCAGCTCTGCCACGTTCCACACCCCCGAAGTGACGAAGCAATCCTGGAAACTCAGGTGCCCTGTACAGAAAAGAGGATGATTGGGTTTGTTGTAAATATATTCTGTGGAAAGAAAAAAAAAAAAAAAAAAACCAACATCGAAATTCTTCGGAAAGCCTTGAAAGTCACATGCCTTTGAGAGGGTGACCATCTGCAACTCTGTTTGTGGATCAGCATCTGTGTGAGTGTGTTTCTTAATTGGATCCATAATTAGAATATGTTAAGGCTCATAAGCATGATGGAATCAATTCACGTGTGCTGATTTGACAGTGTTTGGACGCGTGTGTGTGTGTGTGTGTGTGTGTGTGTGTGTGTGTGTGTGTGTGTGTGTGTGTGTGTGTGTGTGTGTGTGTGTGTGTGTGTGTGTGTGTGTGTGTGTGTGTGTGTGTGTGTGTGTCCTTGTTGTTCTATGCTGGTGGGCACATACAACTGATTTCATGAGGATTCAGGTCAGTGTTTTGTCAACAATGGATATCTTCATTACAGAAATTAAGGGGAGAGTGAGGCTGAGATTAAGGCACGTAGTACAACTGAGTTAACTCTGCACATGAATATATGTTAATGTGTTGTCCACTCTAAAGTATAGAACACATTGTGTGTGTACCTACCATTGGGTGGTGGTTTGATGTCTGTGTCCCCTTGTTGGCTGGAGCTGTCTGATTGTCCAGATTCTGTTTGGAAAGAAAGAAGAGAGTGCAGAAAGACACATGAATATGACTGAGTCTGGATGCTTAAAGAACTTAGGGAAAACATACTGGGAAGTCTCAATGAATCATAGAGATGTATGCATATTGCCAAGACTGTGATATTCGAGGTGCGAGTGGGAATAAGAGGGACTTGCAGTATGTGCCGGGGTATGGTATACATCTTGTGAATGTGTGTGTGAATTCACACATTTTTGTGCCACAGTCTTGTATCTCAGAATGTTCCTTCCTGTCTCCCTCTGTCCCTCCAGACTTAAGGTGCAATGATTTACAGTGTTCTGCTATGCCATTTAGTATCTAACCACGCAATCATATCCCTCACCCTAATCCTATTTAATACTTTCTTGCTGGTAGGGATTTAGTCTGCGTAAACAGAACACCTTACACACACACACACACACACACACACACACACACACACACACACACACACACACACACACACACACACACACACACACACACACACACACACACACACACACACACACACACACACACACAATCTGTTTCATTCGCTAATTTTGGTTCCATACTTTAATACATGTTGTAATCCTTGCATGGACCAACTCATAAATAAGACACAGACAGATGGAGCGAGGAAGGCTGACCACGATGGTCTGTTTGCCCCCGGGGGATTTGAGGCCGAGCATGTTAAAGTTGAGGCAAAGCTCTTCCGCTTGGGATCAAACAAACAAACAAACACACAAACACACACACACACACACACACACACACACACACACACACACACACACACACACACACACACACACACACACACACACACACACACACACACACACACACACACACACACACACACACACACACCTGTTATGACTGGTTTATGAAAGCACCGGGTCTTCTCTCACATGAGCAGACACAAACATGCCAAGTCTTGGCAACACAAGGCTACAATTACTTGAGGGAGCAACAGGCTGCAAAATGAGGTCTTGTAGCCTGAGTCCTGAGAAAAGTTGGCCTCGAGATGCTGCTTTTCTTTTATAGACTGTTTCCGTGGAGATGTACAATTGGAGACACAATGCAAGCTGAAGAGCTGATCTATTTCCTTGCTCTTCTTGACCTTGTGAATAAGCTGATAAATGAGCTCCATTTCTTGGATTGGTGTGGACGACTAATATCACTGGCAGTCCATTCAGGCCTAGCTAGGCTGCAGCGAGAGCTAGCAACCGAGCAAAGGAGGTGTTTATCTGCAGGCTCTAGGTGATAACAGAGCACACAGACTCCTGCCAGCAGCACTTGCCTTGCAGCCACACTAAGCCACAGATTACTGAGCAGAAACAATAACAGACCTGTCTCGCTGCCTACGAAGCAGTGCTTATCCACAGAGAAAGCAGTGAGACAGACATGAGTGAGAATGAAAGAAAAATAAAGAATAGAGAAATAAAAGAGAGCTTCTTTTCCACTCTCCCTTCTCGAGCAGAATCCCTCGCTCTTCTCTGTCTCTCGCTGGCTGGGTGTAATCCTGGCAGCCATCTTAGAGCTTGGCAGCCATCTTAACATTGGCGGTAGTGCCACATTCCAGCTAACTGACGGCACTCACTCCAAACATACGAGGCTGCGCCCCCGCCGCACACGCACGCAGACACATTCAGGCGCACGCGCACGCACGCACGCACACACACACACACACACACACACACACACGTGGACAAACACTGAGGTACACACTCAGAGTAAACATATATGATGGCCAACGAAAGCTGTTGAGAAAACAACCTGACTTCACTGGCCTTTTTACCGTCGTGTAGTATTTCACCACAGGGCTCTACTGACACTCTATTTCTCACACCATACATGCACCGGTTAGATACACAACGTTTGAACTGTATCTGCAGTATGCTCGAGAGATATCGCATATTCTAATGTGTAAGTTATATAAAGCCGTAAAGCTGCGTAAAATTTTGAGAGAGCATATGAATGCTTGACAACAGTTGCACCGAAGCAACTCAAGCAAAGCCTGTTCACCTCTGTAGTATTTTTTTTGGGACGTGGTAGTCAAACTATTTGATGTTTAATAGTTGTATTTTGTTAAATGAGTCCTCTTACTAGTGTACTACTGTCTTGAAAAACGATGAGAGATTTGGTCAAAGCATACCATCAACTAACGTGGCACTCATTGCTCAGATTCTTAAGAAAAGTTTTATGTTAATCAGTCCCATGTTTTTTTTGTGTGTTGCTAGTTTAATGTAAGTAAGGCTCATGTTTTTTCTTCAAAAATCAGAGCAAGATGATAGAAAATAAAGCGACAGACATCAACAAGCCCAATAACACCTACTTTTGAGTATTCTCCTGGTTTGGAGTCACCTCCGGCTTATTTTACTGACTAACTGTTTTTCAATATGGACATATCACATTTTGGAAACACCCTGCACTTGGAAACCTTGCCCTGAGTGTGTCTGAATTGCCCATTGTTGGCCCATCATGACCCCAACATGTTCTGCTGTTGCAGAGGTGTGAAAGCTGAGGCTCATGGTAGATAAGACACTGTCAGACAGATATGCACAGCAGCAGGAAAACTGATAGCCGTCCTCAACATCACCCTGAGTCCTGACGGATAATGTGACTTCTGGTTTCTTCTCAATATTCTTCAGGACTGTTCGAGAAGAAGTTTTGATCATGTGTGGTTATGATTCAGTGACTTAAAATTACTCTCAGGAGAGAAATAACAATGTGGTCCCACCACATCGCTACATCGCTCATTGTAATAAAGTGTCATTGTTAAATTGGTACATCATAGAGCTATTCGAGAAGTGAGGAGGACAGGGTGAGAGAGGTAAGACAGAGGTCGAGTTGCTGGTTATCATTGCTTCACAAGCTGCAGCCGACAAGAGCAGCCACAACCCACTCTGCTGCCACCCCTGCCTAACCCCCCCCTTACCAAAAACCCCACATCCAGCCCCTTATCTTCTCACCGCAGCCCCCTAAAGCCCTCCCTTCAGAAACCATAATCGTAGTCCTGCAGCCCCTCTTGGATGCCCCTCTGCTTCCACCAAAAGCGAAACCCATCTCAAACCTCAAACCTTTCAGCCTCCTCTGCAGGCCCTTCAAATCAGTGAATTTTAAAAAAAAAGAAAGAAAAGTACTGATAAAAATCAAAGTGCTCGGTGACCCCGTAATGAACACAAGGAGAATATACAAAGTGTCCTTTTCTTCAAACAACTAAACTGACCACCACATAGTGACTTTTAGACATTTTTTGTTTTGTTTTGTTTTGGTATTTTTTGTTAAAGTTTTCGCTGATTTGCGGACCACGTCATCTACAACTGAGTGAAGCGGTGTTGTGTATTTCTCGAGCTTCGACTCTACTGTACATTGATTTTATCAGTTTAAATGCATGAAGTACAGGGGTGTCATAGTCATAAATGACATTTTCTCTTCAAACTTCAGCTAATTAAAAATAAAAATGTATAGCTATGGCTGATTATGGTTCACATAACATGCATAACATCCGACCAATGGGTCACTGGTTTGATTTCAGCGAGGCAAACCATTTGTTGGATGCTATTCCTATATATGCTTTCCTATGTTTCTTGCCAGTTTATTCCTATCTAAGGTAACACAATGTCAACAATAGAGCTTTTTCAGAGTAAATAATGTTAATTAAAAATTCAGACTGAAAATCTAAAATGAAATAATGTGATGTACTGGAAGTAAGCAATTAAAAAAAATTTTTTTTTAAGAGACAGATTCCATTATAGTAAGACAGAAACAGTAAATAAGAGTTGGCTAATATTGGTCACAACCAAATGAACACTGGCAACAACTATGGCTAAGTGCTCGATAACATTTGTTCGCTTAGTGGTTGATTAGTTGAAATGTTGAAGCTTTTTGTGGTAAGTTTGTGTTCGCTCTCTGACTGTCAAGCGTCTTTGTGGTTGCAGCTTAATGATTACTGCTGTCACTGACTGCTGATTGCTGACTCTCTCTACAGGCTCCGGGGCAAATCTCACGACCCCACCACAATCAACATAACCCCACTCATCACGGTCTTGACATTCAGTACTGTGGTTGCTCTCGCTCTCACAATCCTCCCCTCTATCAATGTGGGCCTCAACGCTTCCCATCCGCCAAATATTTCCGAGGCTGTCTTCAGCATCAATTCCATATGAACGATAGAATCTCCTCCGATTTTATTTTTTCTAACTTGACACATTCGTCTGGTTTTCTGTAGGTGCCTTAATGCAAAAGGAGTCATTCTCAAGCCCTGCCGTATATATTTTGGTTAATTCTATTTACCATGCAACTCTTTTTGTTGTAATTACCTGATAATCTCCACACGCAGGAATAAAATAAACTGACCTGTAAGAGCAAACAAACACACCAGGCAAACAACGTCTCCAGTCACTCCATCAGTTGTGGATTAGGTTTTAGTGCATTGACCTGTTGACTGTTGGCTGACAGGTGTTAAGGGACAGAGACAGTTGCGGGATTATAACTCAGGCGACCGGCAATTGTATTCAAAAACTCAAATTTAAACACCTTCCATGCAAAGTATTAATCCAGTAATTAAACACTATAAACATGGCATTAAACCAAAAAAAACAAAAGTCAAGGTCAGAGCTGCGAAATGTACCATGTGGGCTCGACACTGCTGGTCATGCTGAGACTCTAATCATTAGCATACAAATCAATAAGCGACCTAATGTACTCTGTGGCCACATCAAACCAGCATGAGTCCATATGTGTGAACAAATGCGCATGTAACTACAAGTATGTGTCGAGATTCCCCTCCTTGTTGGAACAAATGTCAACTCGACAACTCCCCCTCCATCTCTTCCTCCCCCTCTCCCCCACTTCTCCTCCCCAAAACACAGGATAACGCAGTACAGCCTCCCAATTGGGTTTCGCTTAAGAGGTTTATCGGTATGTTGCTAAACATTCTGACCTTTTTTTAATCCTTAATGCGCTTAAAATGTTCCAAACCCTCCTAATCCCCCCGGCTATCCCACACAGATGTTCACTCAGCTCTTTTATTGGACGTTATTTAATTTTTTTTTCAGTTTTATATATATATATATATATATATATATATATATATATATATATATATATATATATATATATATATATATATATATATATATATATATATATATATATATATATTTAAGTCACAGTCATATGCGGGTATATTTCTATTTCAGTGTAAGGATGTCTTTATCACCACTGTTGCTCAGTGCTTGTGTGTATCTGTGTGTATGTGCCTGTGTGTGTGTGTGTGTGTGGTGTGTGTGTGTGTGTGTGTGTGTGTGTTGCAACGCTTTTGTCTGAAAAGTGTTAACCAGATCCCCATGTGGTGAACCAGATGTGTGAACGTGACCTTTTTACATTTTCACCTTATTAACTTATAAGTCACTTATAAGCATCACATGAAATATTTAAGGGTCCAAAAAAAAAAGAAAAAAAAGAGAGAAGAAGAAAATGTCACAGGAAGAATAAAGCACATTGCTTTTGTGTTTGGTTCATACACTCATTGTTTGTCTGGCATACACACTATGGGGGAGCAAATCTGTGCGTGCACACACACGTTTGTGTCGGCACGTATGGGTGTACAAATAAATGTATGTATCTATGTATGTATACATGTGTGTCTGTGTGTATTTGTGTTTCTGTCCCTGTACCACCGTGCCACTGTGCCAGGCGGGCAGGCTGTGTGGTGAGGTGGCAGAGTATGGCTCTGTGTGTGTGTGTGTGTGTGTGTGTGTGTGTGTGTGTGTGTGTGTGTGTGTGTGTGTGTGTGTGTGTGTGTGTGTGTGTGTGTGTGTGTGTGCGTGTGTGTGTGTGTGTGGAGCAGGTGCGCCTGGCCGCCCTGCGCAGCTTGCTGCCCATCTGTGCTCCCGTCTGTGTGCCGCCTGCGCCCACGCTCTGCCAACAGCACCACACCACGGCAAGAAGACCCAGGAGAGAGGGATGCTGAGACGAGGGGAGGGATGGAAAGAAACGGAGAGAGAGGGAGAGCGATAGAGACAGAGAGAGAGAGAGAGAGAGAGAGAGAGAGAGAGAGAGAGAGAGAAAGAGAAAGCGAGAGAGGAGAAAGGGAGGGAGATGGTGGGGAAGAGGAGGAGAGAGGAACAAGCGGGAAGAACAGAGGGAGGAGCAGGGAGGCGGGAGGAAGGGGGGATTACAAGACTGGGAGCATGGAGGATGGGAAAGGAAGCAAAGAAAGTGGGAAAGGGAGAGGGTTATGGGTCTGGTGTGTAACCATGAACTCGTGGGGAAAGGGAGGAGTGGGTGATAGTTGAAGTGGAGGTTTTGATGGGGTATCTGGCTGGCTGAGTGCCCAAACATACCCCCTCTTTATTTATTCTCTTCAATCCCTCTCTCCATTCACCCTCTTATCCTCACCCCACAATCACCTCTTTGCTCCATCAGCGCAGATTACTGTACTTCACTGTTTGTCCCTCACAGGGTTGCTTTGAGTTGCACTGGGCTCTTCTCAAGGCATGCCCCCCCCAAAAACCCCAAAGAGATTGGTATTCTAAAGTCACTGGAGTTTTCTCAAGATGTGACAATAAAAGATAGGCTTATTATTTGGCTGTAAGCTCACTAAGCACATACCCAAAAGAGAGTAGAATATTCCAAATTAGCCTACCCAGTGGACCTTTTCAAAATATTCTCATGAAAGCCAGAAAGTTAAAAGAGGTTTTTGTATAAAAGGGTGAAAAGTTATTGAAGATTGTCTGCATTACATGGGAAACATATTCCTTTGTGTTGACCACATTATTACTCAGAGGGGTTTAAAATTATTTTCCAAAGGAGGTTTAAACTCAAAATCAGGTACAACTTCAGAAATTAGGTCAAAACCTCATATCTTTGCTACAGAAGTGATTAAGTACAGTTTATATGTAATTATCTAATTGTCTTAGCATTAGCTTTTTTGAATAGTAAATTAATCTTACTGCAAAGGTTGGGTAATCAACTCGTATCACGATATCAACACGATATCAACTTTTTGAATTGTCTTTCCTTTACCAGTTGACTGCATTAAATAGAAAAATGAGTCATTGACTTAGCATCCACACGTGCCACAACTTGTTTTTAAATCAGAGCGTGTGAAGTGATGCATTGCATTATTGTTCCCAGCACAGGGAGCATGTCGGTTTGTTTTGGGTTCCCTAATTGTATTGGAAAAAAAATAAATACAGAAAATCTGAAGAATAAAACAAAACAAGAAGGTTTTTATGTTTGTTGTTCTTCTGCAGTGGAAAGTATTGGCAAAAGAAGTTAATATGGCAAGAGTCTTGACAGTAAAAATTTGATAGAAGGTAGAAAGAAGTTTAAATTGTGCAAAACTCTTAGTTGAAGTGAGATAATTTGTGTTTCATACACAAGCAAACAGCTATCCCCGACAACATAATTTCCTTTTTTTTTTTTTTTTACATTTTTTATTTGAGACTCTAATTACAGTCTTGTTAGGTTGATGGAAACAGGTTAAACCTTCATCACCTATGTATTTCTTGGCCCAATGCACCCATGTACTTTTTCCTCATTTGGTTGTAATGTAAAAGAAATACCCTTACTTGAGGAAACTTAACTATTTCTCAAAACAGCTAATAAAATCAAAAGAAAGTTCGAGCTGGTACGGGAAACTCTTGCAAAATAAACTTTTTTGTTGTTTTTTTTTCTTTCTTTCAGTAATGGAAATGAAAATAGAGTTTACAAGACAGGAAACCCTTGAACAACCCCGTTTGGTTGCTGTGATCATTGCTATGCAATGCGGTCACAGAGGCCTCCAACAGTACTCTGATTCATATTTAATATGGATCGTTGAGTGTAAATGAGATTCTGTGTGTTGGAGTTGCGCTGACAAAACTTGTATTTTGGACAGCAGCTCAAAGTCATGAAGGACCACTCGGGCTCAAAGAGCGAGAATCCGGCTTAAACAGGCGCAAGAAGACACTTAGCGATGCTCACACAAGTAAATACACACATTAGTACAAATGTACTCTTGGAGTAGGAACATGTCTGGGACAGAGAGCACACAAGGCTCCGCTATGAAGTGCCACTGACTTAGCTGATTAAATTTGAATCTATAATACTTTTAGCACTCAAAGAATTAGCCTAAAATCTGACACTGACATGTAATATATTAAAGAGTGTACCTACGCTGAATTAATGCCGTCAGCCTGTGTGTGTAAAAAAAAAAATGTGTGCTGATTGTGTATCAGTATGATCATTATGTATTCACGTACGTGTAAGCTGCTTCATTAGCAGTGGCCCGAGCGTACTGCACGTGTGAGTGTATGTGTGTCTGAGGCTGGGGGCCCCCAGCACGGTTCACGACCCAGCCTAACAGAGTGTGAACGTCCCCCTGCAGAGCTGATACTGATATAACTGTCCTGTAAGTGGTGTTGACACCGGCATTATTACCCTGTCAACCTCCATCGCTACTCAACTTAAAGGAGTCAACTGGGGCGGAGGCCCAAGTGTGTTAAGGACCAGTGTCTTTGCAAAGCTCGGTCGCAGCCCAAATAAATACAGCTGCACAAAGGCCGGAAAGGGAAAGAGAAGGGGAACATGGGGGGGGAAGAAGGAAGGAGGAAGAAGGCGGTTACACTCACTCCTGTTGCTACCTAAAGACACACACGCACACGCACTCACACACATGCTGAAGGTATGGCTGCAGTCGGGGGTTTTCACCACCAGGTGGCATTTTCCTGGCACATGCAGACCGTGGTGAAATGCAAATAAAGTAACAAGGCCTTGGGCCAGGCATCTCAGCTCGCTCAGACTTCACTCTAGACTGAGGAGAGAAGCAGGCCAGGAATGGAGAGAAAGGCAGACAAAGAGATGAAAAGGGAGAGAGAGATGCGACGTGAATAAAATCAAAGTGAAAAACGGAGCCATGAATATTATTGAGATGTGAGTAGGAGCTTATCTCTTCTGCATTTCGCCCTTAGATAGCAAGACCCTCGCATAGCATGCACACGATCATGTTCAAAGAAAGTGTTTCGAATTAAAATGCTTTACACATTGCAACATCAGGAGCTGAGCGCTGTCTGACAAAGAGACAGAGAGAGAGAGACAGAGACAGAGACAGAGACAGAGAGAGAGAGAGAGAGGGGGGGGGGGGGGGGGGGGGAAACAAACCAGAAAGTACAGAGACACAAAGATATATGAGCCGAGGGAATGCAGATTTGCAGAAAATGAAAAAATGTGTGGCACTGTGACAGGATGCGCATTTGACTCAGAGAAAAAAAAAATCAACAAAAATTTGAAAAAGAAAACTAAGAGAGACAGAGAGAGAGAGAGAGAGAGAAAGAAGAGAAGTCTAGGAAAGTCTGATAGCATGAAGGAGGAAAGCCACAATAGACTGGTTCAGTAATATGACACTATGCATGACAGTTTTACTTTGGGATCAGTTTGCATCACCTAAAATAAGGCCGTTGTTCCAAGTTTCACATGAAAACAGATACAAAACTAAGACTTGGAGTAAAGTAATCCAGGACACCACAGAGCTCAGGAGCACAGCTTTAAGGAGAAACCCACCCCCCCCCCCCAAAAAAAACCGCTAGAAGTGTTGCAGAAATATCGCAGTACTAAGCCGAGTATAGAACTGAGAAGTGTTGGGAAGGCCTGTGTTGAGACTTGGATATCTCCTCCCCCGGTCCCTTTTCCTGCTGGCCTAGATACACACTGTGGGTCTTTGTGCTGAGGCTGTTATACACACTTCCTGTCTGGCCAGCAGAGGGGTGCTTTAAGGTAAGCCTCTCCCATGTTTCAGTGTTGCAAGTGTCCTTCTCTTCAGTCCTCCTCTTTTTTTCACATCACACCTGACATTTTGCCTGGATTCTATGCTCCTCGGTTTTGTTGCCACTCAACATTCAAATTCATTTTCAAACAACTTTGACCACCTGCTTTTCTGCCCACGCCCACGTCTGTTTACTATGATATTTGAGTTTCCTTCACTTTTATCTCTCTCAAACCCTTTGCATTTCTTTACAAGACACATAAAAGAAAGTGAATTACACTGATAGAAGGCTGCTGCACATGCACGGCCAAGGACACGATGATAAGACTGAGAAAACATCCTCAGTGCGAACACGCACGCACACACGCATGTGCGCGCGCGCACACACGCACACACACACTGAGTAAGGCTGCCAACTCCTCCAAAAGCACCACTGAGATAACAGTGATAACAAACATTCTTCCCGCAGCCAAGTCTTTCTCTCCCGAGGAACACTTCAATGAAAATTCAGAGCAAATGTGCCACTTTATGAACATAACAATACGTCAATAAGTCAGCTGGGTGAATGTATTGCACTGGAAAGCAGGAGACCCAATTACAGAGTAACTCTTAAGTTCTTTCCTCCGGAGGAGCAGAGTGATGAAAGAAAAGTGAGAATCCATCCATTTGAAAACAGCCAAAGAATTATGATTGTTCTTTTGGGAACGCGGAAGCATAATCATAATGATTTCCTACGGGAGAAAAGTTTTCCATCTGACAATAATTGAGTCATATATTTTTTTTCTAATTGCAACAGTGTAATTTCATAAAGAATGAACAATATGTGCATATGAGTGTCTTCTATTGTATATATATATATATATACACGGAGGAACACTCCAGGAGAGGAAAGTTGATCAAGGAGGTCACACTGTCACATTGACAGCACACAGACACACACGGCCACGGAAGAGCGGAAGGACATGGCGCTTGTCCTGCCAAGCGGTGGTCACCTTTGACCCTTTGGCAGTGCAGCTGGAGACGATGCCAGCCAGACGGCTCAACGCAGGGCAAGGAGAGCAAACAGTGTGGTTCGAATGTGCTTATGCGAGTGTGCTTGTGTGTACACAGGGGTGTGGGCACACACTGGCCAATCACAGCCATGTCAGAAGATACGAGCCAATGAAAGCAAAGTTTGACAAGGCTGACGAGGGGTTGATGTTCGCTCATCTTGTGCCGTGTCAATATGCACGCATGTTGGCATTTGTGAGCATTTGCATCAGTGTGTTGCCGACTGGGCTGATGTGCTAGCGAGGGTATCTTAGCAGACTGAGGAGAGGAGAGGAGAGGAGAGGAGAGGAGAGGAGAGGAGAGGAGAGGGGAGGGGCTGGCAGGGATATGGTAGAGCAGGCTGCCTGTGAACTTGTTCCTTTGAGTGTCAGGTCTCAGGACCTGGACTGCCATGTTATCAAGTCTGGCTCATGATAGCCACACTTCAACACACACAAAAACACAGTGAACACGACAGATGAAAGAGTTCTCCAAAAAAAAAAAGAAAAAAAAAAGAAATGGCATGTCACTTGGTAATGTTCACACCCTTTCACATAAGCAACAGACGCGCACTTTTGAGCCTCTCTTTGTCCATTGTGAGGCCTGGTCAGGGCAGATGGAGAGGGGTGAGAGGGTGAGGTCATGTGAGGGAGCTGGAGCCAGGCGCGACGGCCAGCCTGAAGTCAACCCAGCAGTTTGTATCACCAGTCAGTGACCCTGTGACCAAGTGCTTGCATGTCTTTAGATTACATCTTGAATGAAACTGCGAGTCCTGAGCAATTGACGTGTGCATATAATATATGAAAATGCTATATAACGGTGATCTAATTTGGTAGAAAATAGGGAACTGTACAAATAAAGCTGATATGAACATCATTTTAAACATTTTGAGTTTATAAAAAAAACAACAACCTTCATTTGCACCATATATTTAGTATATTTTATTCACTGTCATTTGTAAATAACTTTGATTATTTTCTGCAGTATATATAGCCCAAAATATTTGATCTTTAACCTTAATCTAATAAATTATCCCTTAAGCCAAAATGATTTGAATAATCAAATTGTGATATATATGAATAGTATAAAAATGTGAGTAAAAAATGAAACAAATACAGACAGAATAGATATAAATACAAATGGCACTTGAGGTCTAATATGAAGTTGGAGAATGTATACAAAAATGAATTTTAATTTGGAAACAGCTATAGGAAACAAATCGCGTTGATCGCTTTTTTGACCCCCCCCCCCCCCAAAAAACTTCCTTAATGCTTCAAACAAAAGTGTTTGAATTGTAACCAATAAAACACAATCCTTACAAACATCAGTTCCTATGAATACCTGGACACCGAACTGTTTCGTAGAAGTGAAAAAAACAAAACAAAAACAAAAAAACCACGAAGCACACTAAGCAACAAACAATGTCAACAAGCGCACAAACAATGTCAACAAGCTAATCCAACAAATGGCAGTGGTAGTAACCCTTCACGGCTCGCACGGCTTCGAACAGCTTGGACTCTGAACAAACAAGTGAGGGCGCTGACACAGACAAGTCGATAAACCAATCAGGAAGACGATGTACGGTAAAGCAGACCGCCATCTGTCTGGCAGTATAGACACTCACTGGGGAGCTGCATCACTGTCACACAGGGTCAACGTTAGTGTGCACGTATGTGTGTGTGTGTGTGTGTGTGTGTGTGTGTGTGTGTGTGTGTGTGTGTGTGCAAGAAAGAAAAAGCACGAGTCACTGAGTAGGTGACAAAGATAAAAACACACAAAGTTTATGACTAGACAATTCTAACCGCATGTCTTCTTCATAACCTTTTGCATATTATTTTCCATCTCCAGGAAAGAGCACTCAGGCTGCGCAGAGGACAGCAGGCAACTCCAAGGCTTGTGCCAGACAACAGAGGCCCCCAGTCTTTTTAGAGTTTGGATCACAGACAAAGCAAGTGTGTACCCACAGAGCACAACTCACTAAAACAACACACGCTTACGTAACATTTGTAATGTGTCTGTCTGTGTGGGTTTCTGTACTCATTTGCTTTTTTGTATCCAACTTCACCTCGGTCCCACCCAGAAACCAGATATGAATTCACGTCTCGGTTCATCTCGCCGTGTCCATGTATGAGTGTTTATATAAGGATCGCACACCCCACCCCGCCACCCAGCGCTTAGCCGGTAAGCCCATCCCGCTTAATGTCTCGTCGCTAATTCTAATTCTAAATCTAATTCACTTCCTTACCACAATCACCCCACACATCATCCCTGTACTCTGCCCGGGCTAAACCACACACTCACACACACACACACAGACGCAGAATATCTGATTGGCCACATGGCAACTGGACCATGGTATTTGTGTTGTATAGTTAATCCATATTAATAGTGCTTTGCTTAGCTTCAGCCTATGACCCTAATCAATTAAATTCTGTGTAACCTCATGCCCAAAGTCAATGCCAAAACATCCAGTTACAGTAGAGCCTCCCTCCAACTCACCAAGTGCGTAGGTTGTATAAACTAAGAGCCTGAGATGAGGAAAAATTCTGTGCTTCCAATAGAAAAATGTTGTTTCTGTGCCTTCTTTTGCTGAGGCCTCAGAAGAAAACCAAAAGTTATCAAACACAAAGCATCTTTTTTAAACTTTGCTTTCACTTTCAGATGTTTTATTTTATTTTCTGTTCCGTACATTCTTCAAACTGCCTCTCACTACTTTAAACCTCTACCGATTACAATTCTTAGTTACAGGATCAAGAATGATGATGGTACATTAATAATGGTTCAATGCCAACATTCCCTGATTTCTGAAGTACCACTTCAGTAAAAAAAAAAAAAGTTACATTTCTACTTTTACCAGACTCCTGTTTATTAATTATCTGGATTATTATTTAAGTAAGAATGTAAATAGTTTTGCTAACTCAGATTAATGAGCAAGAACAGGGAGCCTGCATCCACATTACCCTGGAGCTTTGAAATTTAAAGTGGTGTGTGTGTGTGTGTGTGTGTTTGCTGGGGTAGAGGAAGTGTGTGAGCAGACCTGATCCCCTGTAATCTAACCAGTGATGTAATGCCTGCTGCAGCCACCATGATATGTTACATAACCTTATAAAAGGCTTATGTACCCTAAGGTTCAAGGGGTTCACGCTCAGTATGAATGGCTGTTTTGTCTGGCCCAGTCCAAATGATCAAGAAGTAAAACAACTGAATAATCAATAATAAGTTGTTTAGTCCCACAAGTCATCTGTATATTTTTACACAAGGATTCCACTCAAAGAGTCTCTTCTTTGCACTTCTGAATACATTTATGATTAAAAAAGAAATCCAATGCATGCAGACATTCTGGAGCATTTTCAGAAAGTATTGAAGACTTATGAGTTAGCTTCACTCCACTGAGAGGAGCTGTCTAAATAGCCTCGGCTTTGCCGAGGTTGATGCAGAGCAGCAGTACTTACACAAATGGCTACATTCAGACACCAAAATCGCTATAGTCAAGCCGGCATTAACATACCAACTCACAGCATACCTCCTCGGCCCCCAACTGTTCTTAGCTCAGAGGAAAAAGCTTTTGATTTGGTTGTGACTGGCAGTTCATGTAAACACTGCATCAGCTAGTGAGCGATAGACCGGGAGAGAGTTGAACGCTTGCCAAAAGCTGCAAAGCCAAGTTTGGCCCTATAGCACTCGTGCGTGTGTGCATATGTGATGAAAAGAGGGTTTGTATGTGCAGGCAGGAGTGTGTACATACAGTATGTGAGCACGTGTGTCTGTGTTTAACCCATTTACGTAACAGCCGGGGTCCTTGGGTTCAAGCAAATTCGAAGACTGAGCAAGCAAGAAAGGCAGAGAGAAAAATAGGTGGAGAAAGGAACAATATTGGAGAGAGAGAGAGAGAGAGAAAAAAAAACGGGAAAGAGTTGAGCTGGGATAGTTAAAGAAAGTACAGGATGATAGACTTTTGGGGTGATTGAAGAAAAAGAAAGAGGACAGTAAGTAAGAGAAAAAGAAAAACCTGACTTTCCCACTCTCCTTTCTTTCCAAGTGCAGCAGTCTCAGCTCAGGAGTGGAGAAACAAAACGACAGGCACCTGACAAAAGCAACCGCAAAGGAGGAAGTCTGACAAAGCACAAGCTGAACAGACTTTGAGCCCAGACACCGGGCTGCTTGGATGAAACTGCAAAGAGATTAGGAAACTAAGATGTTGCCTTTGACAGAGAGGAGCGAAGAGAGTGAGACAGAGAAGAGAGTATGAGAAAGTGTCACAAGAATGAGAGACCAGGAAGAAAGACCAGGGACGGAAAAGGGACGAGAAAAGACAAAAAGCATGAAAGTCAGAGAGAAGGGGAAACAAGATAGAGAGAGAGAGAGAGAGAGAGAGTGGAAAAAGAGAGAAAAAGAGAAAAAGAGAAAAAGAGAGAAGCATGAAGGCTTGTTTCTGGTGGGACTCCAAGAGCCAGCATCTGTTTGGCTTGGGCTCAGAAAAGTCTAGTGTTTCACCCTGCAGCGCCCGGGGGAATGCTATTCCAGGCTGCATGGGCTTCTATGAAAAACAGCTTTATGTGGAAAAGGGGAGATGGAGGGAACCGGAGAAAGAGAGGCAACAAGGGAAGGAAGGAGGGCAGGAGGGAGAGGAAGGAGCGAGGGAGGGAAGGGAAGGGAAAGTGGAAGAAGAGAGAAAGCCCGGAGAAGAATGGGGTGACACGTGGGGGGAGGAGGACTCATGAGGAGTGAAGTCTGAATAAGAGGAAGAAGATGAATGACAAAATAAATGCGGCGTCTTTTGAGATATTTAGTAAATGAGCGATCAGGAGAGAAAAGGTAGAAACAAAGCACAAGGCAAATGGGGGCCATGTGTTTTGTCTGGCTGTTTCACCTGTTCACAATCCTTATTCAAGCTCACCCCAACAACAGCTCCTGCTTATTCAAAACTCAAGAAGGTCCATGTGGGAGGTAATGAGGCAAACACACATGCACACACACACACGCACACATAACCACAAACATATACACACAGAGGATTTTTGTCCCTCCTCAGCATCTGGGCTAGGACAGCTGTGTTGTTTCTCTCAGCCTCGGGCCTCCTCACCTGTCAGTCAGACGGCTGAAACTCCCTAAGGGACAACAAACAGCTGGCAGACAGGTGCCACTACCGTCCACCTAAAAAAAAAACAAAAAAAAAACCCACACCTGTGGGGGTTTGTATGTAGAAGCATATATTTCTGCACCGATAACACGCTCTTCCTTCATCCCGCAGACTTCATGCAGCACGGACAGGCACAAACGAGCATCCAAGAACATCTTAGGTGGCCTTATCTCAGAAAGAAACATATATAAGTTGGCAGTGAATCAGTGCATGGGTGCACACGCTAAACCGCTCTACTGCTCGAGCAAAGCAAGATGTATGATGTTGCCGAGTGTGTGCGTGCGTGCGTGTGAGAAGTGGGGGGAGTTATGGTATTAAAACAGAACTCTGGGCTTAATCAAAAGCAGAGGCACTTTTGCCTGGAAAAACAATGAAGGAAAGCAAAGTTTACAAGAGCTAATTGACAGAGAGAGAGAGAGAGAGAGAGAGAGCGAGAGCGAGTGGAAGCGTAGATGGATGGACGATTGAGGGAAGTTGGAAGGGAAGAAAATAAACAAAGTGGAGTCGGAGCATAGCGATAGATGGAGGGAACAAGTGAAAAACAATGTCAATGTGGCGCAATGAGGAATGATGAAAATGTGCTTTTCATTTCTTACTATCTCTTCATCACCCCCCCCCCCCCCCCCCCCCCCCCCACCCCCACATACCTCACCCCTTTTGTCTATTAGTTATCATGACTCCCATCTCCATCCTAAAATGTGTTTATGGTGCAAGTTTGTTCTACACGTGAACCTAAACATATGATTCACGTATGTTTTCATTAAACTCCACAAGGCGAAGCGCCCGTCCAGATCCCTCTCCACCACCCTCAATCTAACTCCATCTAGATCCTACTGGAACACATAAGCCTGTACTATCCCCTGTACTATCAGCTTTGGGGGGGATTTCAGTCATTTTAAGGCATTTTCACTTGTCCAGCCTGGATTGACGTTGAGTAAAGCGGCTCCCAAAATCAACAACCTCGCACATAAAGCTCTTCAGGGTTGGATGAGGACAGAAGAGAGATCAGCAGAAAGAGAAAAAGAGGCAGACGCAGAGATGTTTGTGAGGAAGCATGAACCGACCTTGTGAATAGACCTTGAAATTCTTGAGAATGAAATTAATGTGGAAAAGTGACAGAATCCATGCCACGTCCAGCAGTGCTTTACTGCGTGTAGCAGTGGGTTGTATGAAGCACTGCATTAAGATATAAAACAATCAATTCTTTATCCACAAATTGAATTAAGAGAAACAATATATTTCCATAAAAAAAAAGAAATGCATTTGGAACCCAGAGAACAGTCGACACGGATTTACTATCAAGAGGTAGTTATTGGACCACTTTTGTCTTTGAGGGTCCAAAATTAAAAACGCAAGCGAGAGCACATACAAATAGGTTCCTTTTTAAAGGTTATATACAAAGAAAGCATTGTGTCAAAATAGTCAATAAACACAGCAACTGGCAATCTTTTTTATATTAAAGGATACATTTAAGTTAGAGGCTGCACAGTGATGTTGGTTGACTGACTGTCGAGGCCTTCCTGGGTCGAGTTTGCATGTTTTCTCTGTACATGTGAGGCTTTCTCAGGTACTCCATGCTGTTATTTTTTCAAACTCGGAAAGGACCTAGAGAAATAAAACTCCACAAACCCTGAAATATAGACCTCGGGTCATTAGTGGCATGGGGTGACGTTTTTATCAAAACATCGGTTACTTTATTCTCAGCGTGATTCAATCAGTTGATTCACTGCTGGGCACATTAGTACAATACAAAAGAGTACTGCACAACCTGCAGATATGTTAAAGGCTCCATCCACTTGTATATATTCCTCCAAGCCGTTGCCTTATATTAAAGCAGACCATCAGTCAACCTGTCCGGGTGAATTAAGGGTTAAAGAAAACCGCACAACGCCACCACAGATCGAGCATTGTGCATTACCTCAAAGGCCGGGGCGACTCATGGTATCTCTAACAAACACATCATCACTCTTCTCCATTCGGCTCTTTCTGGTTTTAGAGTGTCTCCCTTTAGTCACTGCTTTCTGTAGAAAACCTGTAAATATCCCTGCTAAGTGACTGGCTGATCTTATGAGTGCATTAGTGTTATCTTTGCTGGTGCAGCTCTCCTGGCGATTTATAGCCCAAGGACCCTCGCAGTCAGGGAAGAGGAAGCGATGGCAGAGCTGACACTATTTACCACTGTTTTCATTCATGTGTCACAATCAAGATGAAACCTTTCCAACACGAAGCTGATCTATTTATTCTCCTGTCGTCATTCTTCTCTGTGTGCCACTATCATTTAATTTACTACAAGTTCCTCCTGAGCCAAGAGGGCTGTGACCTGGTACAGAGTTACAGTGCATCCCCAGTTAATGCATAATAAGATTACTTAGTGTTTGGTATCTCATCCGAAAATATTTAAAATAGTTTACACCAGCCAACAGCTACTTGACAGTCAAATCATTCTTCTCTGGTAAGTTGCTTGACATGTCTTTTTAATGATTCCAGTGCCGTTTCTTTCATTTTCCATTTTGAGTACAACAACTGGCAGTGTAAAAGACACAAATTAAAAGCTTGATGTATGCAAAATGTATTTGTTGCAAATGTCGTAGATTCATATCTTAAAGTGCAGACTAAAAAAAAAACCCCCCCAACAAAAAACACTTCACGATAAAGTGAAGATCAGATCATGTGTGTGCGATCCAGTTTGTCCTGACCAGCCACTGTGTTTCTTTCAGGTGTTTTCCCAAATCAACACACAAGACTTCCTGGAGAGTTTGGTGATGACACAATCGTTTCATTCCAGTGGGTCGAAGCTGGGAGACATCTCAAACGGGGGCACTACTGCCTCACGTGGTTTCGACACAAAGAACAAACAAGAACTCAAATAAAAGCTTCAACAAGTCGCTGTAGCGACTGCAGCTAACAGAAACAGCTGAGAACACAAGCTGTATGTCACATGTTCCTTTGTGGATGTTTTATCAAGACATAATGACTGTATTTAACATCAACTTGGACCCACCTGTTTCTTTAACAGCTGTTATTTACATTCAGTCGGATTTTTAATTCAAACGAAACACTTTGTTCTCAGTAATTGTTGTTCAAAATAAATTGTCTGTGTGAGGGAAACGGAGCTCATGAATGGCTTATTAGCTTCACCTTCTGCCACTGTGCATAATTGCTGATGTTATACAGCAACATATAGAAGAAACTACTGCTAATTGAAATGTGAAATACTTCTTCAATTATTTCTACAAATATAACAAATAAACTGGAAGGTTTCAAACAGTTTTATTGGTGACATTTTAGCCTCCCACTAACAATAAAGGAAGAGGAAAAATCATCTGATATCCAGAGATACAAATATTTTGTCATGTAGTAGTCTTGGTTTTCATGATTTATAAGGTAGAAGTATAAAGAATACACAATAAATCTGAAGTGTATGTATGTTTCACTATTCCAATATTATTATGGGAAACATTTACTTTTTCACTGTACACTACTTTTTGAGACGCATCTGTATTTACTGTAGGAAAAATACTCTTTATGATATGATCTGCAGACTGAAACAAACCGCATTCTGGTGCTCCAGTCATGAGTGACGCTGAGCAGAATGAAATACATACATCTTTCACAGGAAAGGAATCTTGGAAAAAAAAAATCTCACTGAACATCCTCTTACTTTCACCAGTACCGTTACTGTATATTCATGTTGAGAGTCTGAGGCAGACTGAGATTGGGAGAAACAGAAGCAGCTCCCCGATGACAAAAGACAAAAGTCAGGCCACACCCTGGACAGGTATTGTTAAAAGAGTGATCCTTTTTTTAAAATTGTCTGCTTCCTTGTCCTGATCCAGTCGATAACATGGAATTTAACTGTACCGACGAGGCTCTTTCCTGGCTCCGTGCCACTTTGACAGCCTTTATTGTTCACCCAATTATTTCATGGACACTTTACCGTATGGCGTGAGTTTTTCTACACACCACTCCGTATTCACTTGATTGCACATGATTTCAATAATAAAAACACGTGCGCGCACACGCACACACACACACACGGTCTCATTTGTGGTGTGTAGAAGTGTGTGGAAAATCTGCAGATAAAGAATATGCATCAGAGGGAAATAAACACACACACATGCACGCACCCACACAAACCCGTAGAACCATATGGGCCATAGCATAAATGAATTGGCTGTTTTAATGAGCGCTTTTGAATGAATGTTTACTGCTACATTGGAAGCGTCTGCATTCATCAAGACACTCTCTCTCGCTGTTGTTTGAGGAGACAGCCATATGATTTCACTTAGACACGGCCTTGGTCTGAGAGCCCCTAGTCTGAGGATAGTGACGAACTAATAATCCCCCTTTCCTGCAATTATCCTCCTCCCCGCTCTCCATCACTTTCTCTTCTAATTCTTCTCTTTCCCTCTCAGTCACCGCTCGGCTTTGTCTCTTTCCCCTCTCACTCTGTATCTGTGTATACTTCTGTTTCACCGTTTGACCTCACCCTATATGAAGCACACAAACGAAGATCTTTCGACTCTATTGGGAAAACCTGGCAGACTAAAGGGACTGTATGATTGATAACACAGTATTTACTATATACAGGGTTTGATTTGCTGGTAAAGAAGTCATTTTTATGAGTTGACAGACTTCCTAGAAGGTGATCTTGTCAACAACCGTTTGGATAGGTAACAAAAAGCATCTGCTGATGTGTGCACAAGCTTTTATCTTTGGCAACTTTATTCATAAAGCACTCTAAAACACCACAGTGCTGTCGAAGAAAATAAATAACATGTAAAAGTGCACAGTTCACAAGTTACATGAAATTAATCAAAGATGCCAACACTACAAATAATACAAACACAGCTGACAACAAGTTAAAAGGTTAGAAAACATCGGTAACGTAAAAGGCAATAAAAGATGAGTAAAACCGTGTAGAATAAAAAAGTCAACTGCCCGCATGGTGTTTTGAGATGTGTTTTAAAAACAGGGACGTCACTCCACAGTTTCAGGGCAATGACTGCAAAGGCGTGGACCCGTCTAAGATTACGCCAAGTTACAATCCTTATTGTCTTCTTATGTCATAACTCATTTCATATTTTCTTACAGCCCTTAAAAAAATCATTTTAACAAAATAAATCATGTTTCAATACATTCTTCCTTTTCAAATTCATTCAAGTTTTCTTCTCAAAAGTTGCATGGGAGTTGCTATGCTGGAGTCTCTGATCAAGTAGAATAAGGTCAAGTAACCAATGTCCTGGTGTGTCCAAATGAAAAGAAGATATTGATCTAGCTGGTCCAACTTTCTGGCTTCTAACATGTGGCTACAACTGGTTCTAATATCTAACTCCACTATAAATACCGCAAAGTTGACTGGATGAAGTCAAGATCATGCTGATAGTTTGTGACAGACTCAGTCGGTGACAGAGGCACTGATGTAATCCACTCGAGGTCTCTGTGGTAAAACTACGGACGCCCTCACTGATTGCTTCTCCTGGGAGGCAGGAGGCAGAAGGGGGGGGGGTATGAATGATGTGAAAACCGAAAAAGTTACTGATGGTCAGTGTGGTAGATTTCACACTGACATTGGGTTCACACGTATTAGTGCTCGCTCCCATTCTAATCAATGTACGTGATCAATAAGCTTCTGTCAGGCTGTTTCGGCTCGAGCTGGCTGGGCATCAATGATAAGCCAGAAATCATACAGTTCACCCGGGGGCGTAAGGCCCTGTAAGGCCGCCTGATTAGCTCATGGGTTGGGCGAACAGCCACAGATCGTCCTGCTTTGGCTCCTCCGTAGCTGATGGTGATTATTTGGGCTTATTGACAAGCTAATGGTGAATCAGGGCTGCAAGGGATTGTTTAGAGAGGATTACTGACTGAACTAGAGGGGATATAAGGACCATGACGACAGCAATGCTGATGCTGATGATCTGGCCAGGCTAATCACTTCAGGATAAGTAAAACTGAAAGTGGATAAAAGGAAAGGACACATAAGTTGTAATCTATTTTGTCTTTGTTCTAGTAAGGCCGGGTCTCACAGGATAATCGACAATAATTTTATAATAACATTTCTTAAAAGGATTACAGTGTGAAATGACATGAATTGTATTCTTCTAAACAAAATGTACGGTGAAAGGTTCAAAGAGATTAGCAGCAGCGTATTCCTTAAAGAAATGTTTTTAAAAAAAGAAAAAAATCCTTCATAACAATAAGACAAGTATACTTTCCAGAGAGCAGGGAGGCGGTATCCACCTTGTAACCAGTCCACTGAGTTCCATTTGTGACAGAATTTAGGATGACAAAACGGGCAGTGCAAAACCCGTTTTGTCTGATGGTGTTACACATGAAGAGGTGGGAACAAGACATCTATGACTTCAGTGACTATTGAGTACATTCACTGAGGAAACACTAAAATGTACTCATAAAAAATATGCTTTTGAGTGTGTAGTGTTTGCATTTTATGTGTGACAAGAATAAATGGTAAAAAAAACAAAAAAAACAAAACAACAACCTTCAATAGTACTATAATTCTCTGTCCAATTGCAGGGTTGCAGGGTGCTGGAGCCTGTCAGAGCTGACGATGATAGAATGAAGGTACACAATGGACAGGCTGCCAGTGCATTACAGCATGCATGTTTTTTGGACTGTAGAAGAAAACCAGGGTGCCTCGAGAAAACCCATGCGCGCAATCAGAGATCATGCAAACTACACTCAGAAAGGTTTCAAAGCCCGGACTCAAACTGGGAAGATTCTAACTGTGAGACTAGACAATGATTTAAAAAAAACAATCTAAACACAAAATGCACAAAAACTAACACAGGTGGGTGAAGGCTTTAGGATTCAAATCTAAATTGGCAGCAGCAGCAAACACAACACAAACGTACGTGCAGAGAAGTCATATATATTACATTACATTATTTAGACAAACTAAAAACCATACCGGGGTAAAATATTTCTCTGAAAAGCCAGAACTGACTTTTCTCACTAAGTCATGGAGCATCTGTATCTGTGCAACATGAGACATGTTAAATCATTTTGAGGAATAGCTATAAACTGCTGTAAAACTTTATTGCCAGAAAGTGCAACAGTTTAAAGTTCAAATAGTTTGAGAGGAGGGGGAAAAAAAAAACCCTTTTTCCTCATTATGACTGCAACATCTTCCTCGTTAAAAAGTAATGAAAAGTATGTTATTCTTTATTGTAGGATTATAAGGATTTTGAGCTCATCTTTGATGGAACAGTAATGATTAGAAGTGACTAATTGAAGCAGAACACCGGAGAGCGGTGCGAGTTGGGCTGAGACGCCGAGCCCGTCAAGAGCAAGGTGGAGTGACTCGCTCAGATTAACTCTCCTCTGGCTTTTCAAACAACACTGACAGATGCATACCCCTCCGCACTTCCATTTGTCAGAGATCTATTCCTGCACTTAAAGCAGATTCTCTCACTCACACACACGTGTGTGTGTGTGTGTGTGAGTGAGAGGCGCACACACACACACACACACACACACACACACACACACACACACACACACACACACACACACACACACACACACACACACACACACACGCTCACACACTTTAACAGCTTACACTACCTTTGTCACCTCCCACACATTGGTTATCTCCAAGGACACAAAACCCACAAGATCCCCAACCCAATTTCCACGCATGCAGCCTAAATGGAGCTGTAAGCAGGCATTAAGCCTGACAGGGAGAAAAGGGAACAGGAGGGAAAAAAAAATACCAATGCTGAAAAAAATAGAGAGGAGATAGATGAAGGGAAATAAGGAGAACAGGAGGGGAAGGAGGGAATAAACAGGAGGTGGATTTCTATTTAACGCACTGACTTTCATCTTCGTTTTACAACATACTTAGGCTGAGGTTTTTTTTGAGGGGGGGAGAAGGTACGCACTCTCTGGATGGTGCACACGAATGCTCCCTCCCTTCTTACCCCAGACAGAAAAACACACAATGAACCCTCTGTACTTTCTACACCAGGGGGGACACGGACAGAAAAAAAAGTATTGCAATCTCTGCCAGATTTAAGAATGTCTTGGTCACTCGCCAAGGTATCTGAAATAATACTCCACGGCTCACAATACTTTATGTAATGTTTTTCAAAATCAGAGATTAGAGGTGATCTCCTTTCACTGCTAATGCTCCAACCAGTCTGATTGCTGTATCTGTAGTTTAGACTGGATGTAAGCCAGGAAAGGAACCATAGGCAGCACTGGGCTGCAGTCCAGGATGGAAATATATAGCTGGATACTTCAGAAATAGATACACATACATCTGACTTAAGCCGCCAGTTGAGTAATGTTTTTATATTCCATTATCTAAGGATATGTTATGAGTCACACAAAAGATGTATTTTTTATTTGATTTTATTATTTTACACGGCACCTTATGAAGCACAAATCCTTGTGAAAATAACTGAACATTTTATAAATTCAAGCAATATTCAACAACGTTAGACTTTCATGCAAAAGCCCAATTTCCACGTTGGGGATCAAATCAAAGAGTTTCAACATAGAACGTGCTCCCCGATTAGTTTCACCCTGAAACGTGCTGCAGAGTGACTTTTAGCATTCTGTGAGGAATAGAAAAAGTTTTAGAGGCTTTTTAGATCACACACACCTTCACAGAAAAAAGGAAGACAAGCCAATACAAGACGGCTGAAAGATGGCAGAAGAAACGCAAGGACGCGCAGGCCCTCGAAACCACACGTCTTCTCCCCACACTCAAACAACCACACACTTTGTACAGCCGCCTCAGAACTCCCACAAACTTATTCAGACCCCTGCCTGATCAAGGACAGAGGTAAACGCAGTTTCTCTCTTTCTCACTCGTCCCCCCCCCCCCTCTGCTAACAAGAACCCGTGGGCTAGTGGTGCGTCTCTCTGTGTGCAGCTGTTTCGGATGGTCCTTGGTGCCAGAACTCGTGGACTAGTTTCCCTGCTCTCTGCATCTGTCTGGTCCCTCACATTTGCACATGCACAAAGGGGTTCACTGAAGAAATTCACGTTAAAGATTGTTTTTCAGCTCATCAAAAGCCCCGCGTTGTCGTTTGCATTTGGATAACGTGTCTCAAAGAGACACCAAGTGTTGTGTGAAAAGAGCAAACCTTTTATATTTTGTCATATAGTATTTCAATCTTAATAACTTGGCGATTGCAGTCTTTTTTTTTTTTTTTTTCTTTTGCACTGAAATTATGAGCTTGGATACAAGGGCGCACAATTAGGAGTAATTACAGTTCCTTTTAGAGCTCCGCTGCAGTTTCAGTGAAGCTTTTCCCGTTCAAAACACACTTCGCATGCATAAAAGAAAGCCGAGATAACCCATCAGTAACCTCATTAAGAAAAAGCAGGAGCAAATTTCATAACTGAATGAATTCCCCGAAATCAAAAAGTGTTGTTATTTTATTTAAGACATGAGTTCTATAAACCACAGTTGAATTCTTGCAACAGGTCTTAAAAGCATGAGACTAAAATACTATTCTGACCTCTAAGCGTTCTACACAATCCCCCCCCCCCTAAAAAAAAAAAAACCTCTCCTCTCCAGAGTGACTTGCTATCTGATGTAGTCAGTCTGCCGACTCGCAGGGTTAATGAGCTGTCTCACTGTCTGGCTATCACTACACGACAGAAGCTTATCTGCCAAGACAGTGGTCACACTGTTCACAGAATTCCCATCTTGTAAATTTCTGACTTTATGAAGACCTCCACTACCTCGAGGCAGCGCTGCATGCCTGATCAAATCTGAAAACTGAAAGACACAACTATACAAGTCCTCCTGTTACATCCAGGCAGCTCTGGTGTCATCAAATACGTCCATACTTCCACTGGTTTGCTTTTACAGCTAAATTAATCGGGTGGTTTTACTGACCTTGATTAAAATCCACATTAATGCATTGCAAGTGAGGTACAATAAAGGCCAATAAACCCATTAAAAAGTGAGTGATTTCCCACGTGAAACCTTCTTTTTAATCAATTGTACTTTAGACACAAAATAGGCCAGTGTTGTCAACGATGCAGGGCCGCGACGCATCGTCTAAAACAGGGGCGCCCAAACTCGGATCCGGGAGGCCGGTGTCCTGCATGTTTTAGTTCTGTCCCTGAGTCAGCAGACCTGAATCTAATGATGATGTCATCATCAAGGTTATGAAAAAGCCCAATAACGATCATTGCGACCAGGTGTGCTGCAACTGGGAGAGAGCTACACCCTGCAGGACTGAGTTTGGGCACCCCTGGACTATTAAAAAAAAAATGCGTTCGGCTTCTCATCATTCGTGACGTCACCTGACTTTATCTGGCACTAACAGTGGCCTGTCTGTATGTCAGCTGCCCTTTGCCTGACCCAGGCCGTCACCCAGAGGAAGGAGTGATTAGCAGGACTGTAGTAGCAGGAGCCCACCTGCTCTGACTCAATAGAAGCCCTCACACAGCTCGCTTGCAGGAGTCAACAGAATTTTAATCACATATACAAAGGAACACTTGCACAGACAAAGACGCATGTACACACAAAGGCACGTAAGTGCTTACACACAGACGTGCGCACGCGCGCGCACACACACACACACATGCAGACAATTATGCACACAGGGAACCCCCCCTCATACGTACTCCCTCACTGACTCTTTCATCCTAACAGATAGATAGAAAGAGGAAGGAGGCAGAGGAGTGATAAAGGCCCAGACAGCAGTGACTCGGGGGCGGTGAGAAGGGAGGGAGGGAGTGAGGAAGGAAGGGAGGAGGAGTGTTTCCTGGAGAGACAGGGCAGGCAGGATGTGCAGAAGGAGAAGGAGGAGGAGAAACACACAGGGGTGGCTTGTTCCAAACACAGGTTGTGTGCTTACAGGGTTTCTGTACACGCTTGTGTCGAACAGAAGGGGACAGAACAGTGGCCGGTCACTTCCTGATGTAAACACAGTGGAGTGGCGCACACAACTCACAGACATGTGCACTTTGGTATCAACAAACAAAACACTGATTCAGTCATACTCATTCCCACGACAGGCGCAAGCGGGAGACAAGCAATCCCATGTACATCCTCAGTTTTGCTTGCAGGTGGCGATTTGGATTCAGGTAATGAAATACAGTTTCTGTGTTGCTACTTCTATAGCGACGAAACCCTGGAGGACTCGACAGTATGTCTTGTATGTAACAGGATCTCTCTTTCCTCTTTTTCTTCCTTCTGAGCCTTTTCTTTCTGGCAAGCCTGTTTTGTTGACTGCTTTTCTTCAGCCTGCTGCCCCATCTATCTCTGCCTTCTCCCATTCTTGTTGCCCCCCCCTCTCTCTCTCTCTCTCTCTCTCCATCTCTCCCTTGGCACAGTCTGGGTTGGGTGGCCTGTAATAGAGCTGCCATTGTTTAATCAGGGAAGCAACAGGAACTGTACCCTGTTAACCCAGCTCTGTTTGTATGTGTGTGCTAGCGTGCGCATATTACAGGAAGGTGCATGTCATTGTGTGCGGTTATGTATGTAATGTATGGCCGACTGCAGTGTGTGTGTCTGATAACAGTATACATTTCTCCCCAGCGACGCGGGTGTTGTGTTTGAAGTGTAAGTAAGCAAGACATTAACCTTCACGTTGAACAATTGCCTCTCTAAACCTTCCCCGTGTACTCTTAAAGGGTTTGACCCCTCAACATGACCTCTCTTTGCTCCGGCTTTTCCATAAATGCACACTCACACACATGGACTTATCATAAACTGCACTGTAACATTTCATTTTCACACACACTTTTATTCCCTTGCCCTATAACCCTTTCTGTAACACTCTCTCTTTGCTTTCGATACTGTTAATACCCACCATCCCTAATCTCCAAATGCCCCCATCTCAAGTTGCAGGACCTGTCTCTCATGCCTGTGTGTGTGAATGCACACGTGTGACGCTCCATTAACTCCAGTGGTGACAGGCCTTTGATGCCGCCACCGCGCCTTAATCCCAACACAGGAGGGGGAGGGGGGCAGGGGCCGACAGGCAGGGAAGGGGTATGTGTGTGTGTGTGAGAGAGAGAGAGAGAGAGAGAGAGAGAGAGAGAGAGAGAGAGAGAGAGAGAGAGAGAGAATCTTTATCTTCAGGCTCAAGATAAAGTACAAGTGCAAGTTCAACCTCAGAATGCAAACTTGAGTTTGGAGTTGAGCTGAAAACATACTATCAAAACCCTCGTTCATGCAAACACACCGAGGCACTTTGAACTGCTAAACTTCTCAATATTTCACATGCAATTATCTATTAATCTTTTTTAAATGCACAGCATGTATGAACTCAAAGGTGTACTTGCAATTATTTTGGACGTTTTGTTTGCCCGAATGAGCTTCTATGTGCAGAAATCAGTGTTTACAAGAATAAGCCCCCAGTCATTGTCACTCCAGTGCTTGTGTCTGCTGTGATCAGCAACTTAGCAGAATACTTCTCCAACAAAAATAAGAGAGCAAGTTATTACAAAACAAATGACCTGACTACAAGACAGATGTCTAGTGAGAAAGTACTGTTGATTGCAAATTTGAAGTCTCTTGTTAACTTGTCACAGTATTGGCGCAATATTTTAAGTTCATGTAGTGTCAGCAAATTTATATCTGAAGTTTTCACTTGATCATGAATACAGTATGTTACTGCATGAGTTACAAAATAAATCATGTCATAGGACTGCATGCATTGCTTTTTCTCGTGGATGTCAGCAGAGCACCAAAACATAATGATGTCTTCATAATGCTCAAACTATTTGTCCACTGTGACAAGTGTATTATTCAGTGGAAGTTGTTTTTTGGGGTTTTTTTTTCCTGCTCAACAAGGAAAGGCAATAAATTGCTTCTTTCAAGGGAAGGAAAATAATTCCAACTATCTCCAAGTGTGTGCAGACACATCCGTCAGTGATGGAGGAAGGAGGGGAAAAGAGAAACAGTCGGCAGTTAATCTTAGCTCAACAGCATAAAAGCAGAAAAAAAAAAAACTTCTGACACTGTCTAGTTGTTTAATTGTGACTTCATGTAGACGGATGATACAGTGTTTCGATAGATAAACAGTGAAATGTCTACGGTCATGACAAACATGGAAGCATATATTGTATGTATATCTCTGCATTCTCCCTTTATCTCGGTTATTATGCTTGGAGGAGAATGCAGACATTTATTGGATTTATAATACAGCAGTCAGTCCCACCTAATAGTGCACCGCGTTATGTTTTTGGAGCGCGCTGGACACAGGTTTGAATCTTGGCTGCAGCATGTCAGAATCCGGCCTAAAAAAAAAACTTGCCACGTCTACAGTTCCAAGTTGCAATGATTTCTGCAAAAGGGAGCCGTCGAATTGACATTTTATTTACAATGAAGCTACTAAATGTAGAAACAGATACTTGCACTGAAACTCGGTTGCCTGTGAAAATAATTTATGGCTTGTTCTTCGACAATTGTTGCAAAGTTCAACTGGGAGCTTAATATCTTAAGGACTTCTGTCAGATCTTTGACTGCAACTTTCTGAGACCTTAAAATATAAAAAGAAGGATTTTTGGCAGGACAATCTCAGTGTTCCTTTCTGAGGTTGGAATGAGGCTGAACGCATTTTGGTTTTCTCATTAATCCAGCTGAAATTACAAGTTGCAGTCCCTTCGTGCTCTATTTCAATATATGTAAAATTGCTACTCTTTGATCTCCTCACTAACCCATATAAAGTAACTTCTCTGTGAGTTACATGTTTCATGTTTTTCCTCTTCTCACAGTGTTCCCGTCTTACTTAGACCTTGAAGCGTCGAGTGAACTTGATTTTTGACGAACTTTGCTGACTGTTTCATCATCTTGTCGCAACATGATAAGTTGGCATAAGAAAATGGTGTCTGCTCGATTTGCAGACTTTCTTTTGTATAGATTACTAAGCATCTTTGAAGATACATCGTTTTTTCTACAACTTTCAACAGCTCATTTGACACTGTGGACTCAAACTGGTTTCTTTGGGGATGGTGCAGAGTTAGTACAGTATGTGTTCCCTGACTGTGGGTTTTCTCCAGGTACTCTGGTTTCCTCTGATAGTCCCCCCCCCCCAAAAAAAAAGGCATGTGCCTGATGCTAATTGTTAACACCAAATTGTCCGCAGGTGTGAATTTAAGTGTGTTTGGCCCGCTGTTGTTGCCCTACGATGAAATGGTGACCTTTCCATGGTGTACCCTGCCTTTGCCCAGTCAGCAGGGATCAGCTCCAGCAGTTAGATAAAGAGGGGCTGAAGATGGATTGATAGATGGACATGTCGCTATTTTAAGTCTTACGAGCACAAGCACACACACATATTTACAATTTAACTTAACTTAACATTGACCTATGATACACCCTTTCTTGCACTGAAGTTTAGTTTTTCAAAAAATGTGTTTTAGTGTCACTCTTTCAGTGACATAAATTCATCTGATTTTACTGAGCAGTGATTAACGGCTTTTAATGAGTATGTGGTTGGTTATAAAGTTTTCCTTTGGATATGGACTGTAGTCCACTGGGTGTGGTGAGATATTCCTTGTAACAAAAACTTTTGGAAAAACCCACAAAAAAAACCCTGGAAGTTTTGCACTGTGAAAGACGGCCTTGACACATGTTTACCATTTTGCCATCACACAAGAGAAAGATTTATGACAATCCCCTCAACTTCTAATCAGAAGGGTATTATTTGTTCTTCTTTTTTTTCAACGTCGATCTTCTGTCAGAGAATTGGTTGCTTCATACAACCAGGTGGTGTGTGTATGTGCATGTTTGTGTGTGTATACATGAGTGATGAGGTATTTGGCAACCGGAGAGTAGGTTTAATAATAACTGATATATCCCTGGATGCTTTCAGACTCAGTTCCAGCTGGGGAGCGGCCTGTGATGCCTCCAGACCCCAACGTGAGAGAGAGCGAGAGAGTGAGAGGGAGTAGGACGAAATATAGAAGAAAAAAAAAAAGGGCGGGGGGGCGGGGGGATATAAGATGAAGAGAGGGGAGGGGAGGTGTGAGCTGACATCTGCCTGGCATCCTTTCACCTTGCTTGCTCTTTGACCATTTACTCTCCCCCTCCCTCGTCTTTCATAAAGTAGGAGGAAAAATGGCATCGCTCATCTGACTGAGGCAAACATCCAAACCACACAGCCCCCCCGCCCCCCCCCTCCAAACACCACTGTCTGACACTTCACTTCTCTACCGCGCTGTGTGCATGTGTGTGCATATGTGTGTGTGCATTATAGTCTGGGGGTGTATTTCTTTCGCAGGCCCCTGGTCTCACACTGAGAGACGCTGAGATGAACCCAGTGCCTGTGCCAGGTCTGCACTCACTGAGAGATATTGAGGCGTATCACACTCTCTAGCTAGCTGGCTCTCGCTGCGGTGTGTGTGTGTGTGTGTGTGTGTGTGTGCGCGTGCGTGCATGTGTGTGGTGGGTTTAAGAAAGAGAGAGTGTGTATCCAATGGTGAGGGAAGCCTGGAGACAGTCTGACTCTCGCACACAACCGATAGAACAGTATAGAACATTACACACATTGGCACGTCCTTATGTACTTTGCAGACACACATACACATAGAGCAAGAGAGAGAACCATAACAGCATGGGCTCCAACAGTGCCTCTTTGACAGATTTAAGTAAATAGCAGCAAACAAGCGATTATTTTTGGCAGAGAAGGAGGCAGCCCATTCCAAGAACTAGGGGAGGTCCAATGGGAATGGAGAGAGATGAAATCACATAAACAGATGTGATTAAAGTCAATATCATATGTGTCATTACTCATTCAGAAGACGTACTCCTTCCCTGGACCCAGCTAATACAAAAAACAAGCAGAAACAAAAGCTCTGCTCTTTACTCTTTGCTGGTTCTCTGTCTTATTCCGTCCTCTTCTACTGCCATTTATGTCCATTACAACTCTGAAACTATTAAACTGAAGCATGTGTCAGTTCTGAGCACTGCGCGGTCTCAGCATCTGCACAGAAAGCTAGGTAGTGAATATGTTGCACGTGTGTCTCTGTCATGCACACATGCCGCATGCATGCACATAACCACTTGAGAAGCCATCATGTTTGCAATGGTTCGTTCAAATATGCGACATGAAGCAGTGTGAAAGGGCAGTGGGATCAGAGAGGGAACTGCAGCTGACATAGTCAAGTTGACCCACTATAAGTGGATTTGTAATCCTCGAGTGGATTTAAACTGTGTTTACTGTCATGGCCAGAGTGCGTGCGTGTGTGTGTGTGTGTGTGTGTGTGTGTGTGTGTGTGTGTGTGTGTGTGTGTGTGTGTGTGTGTGTGTGTGTGTGTGTGTGTGTGTGTGTGTGTGTGTGTGTGTGTGTGTGTGTGTGTGTGTGTGTGTGTGTGTGTGCGTGTGAGAGTCTGCACAGCTGCATGTATTTCCCTCACTCGCTGACTCTTTTATCCATATTGCTGTTAAATCATTCAAGATTAATCCTATTGCACAGTGAGCACACACTATTAAAGCAACGGAGGCCTTCCCGACACATGGTATTGATTCTTCTCTTGCGCTTTAAGATAGTGAGGTCTATTAAACCAGAGCAGCGTTGCACAAACACATCCATGTGCAACACACATACAATCACAGGGTGTTCTGGCTTGGCCCCAGAGAGGATAAGCCGCTTTGTGACTGAGGGATACTGTCACCAGTCGATTAATCGGTCATTACTAACACCAGGCCGGGCGGCCAGAGTCTCTAATGCTAATATGGCTCTGCCACAAACACGCTGGCGAGGGTGCGTGAGGTCACATCGGGATCAAACCACTACTCGCGCTGAATGCTTCTTGACCTGAAATGGCTGGTTGAGGCACAAGTCAACTTAGGTAAATCAAATCAACCTGGAATTAGGCGCAGAGGAAGTCAAACGTCACGGTGGGTGCAGATGGGGCTGCAGGTGAAAGATTAACCAGAAGCCAATGTTCTGATTTGATCAAGGGTCAATAAGTCAAAATATTATATTTGAAAGTATGTATCAGAAAATGTGTGAGTGTGCACATATGTGTGTAGACATATACCTTTAATGACACTAATATTCAAAACATGCTTCACTGAAGCAGTGAGACCTATTTGGAAGTGCTTGTATGTTTCTGGACTACTGCATCCTGTTTATTGAACGTAATTCCTTTAAATCTTAAGTAGCTGTCATTCGCACCCAGAAAAACATTCAAACCCCGCTGTCAAACTTCAAGCTGTAAAGCTCACGAAAGCTAAAGCTACATTCTAATATGAGTTTAGCTGCCAGACGAGCCAAAGTTTAAAAATGAAGGTGTTGAGAGAGAAATTATATAGGATTTGCAATCAGAACACATTGGATGGCGTGACGTCAATGAGCTTAAATCTGGGGACAATTTTCTCATGTTTGTTTCGCAAAAGGCTCATGGATTATTACATGGAGTCAAGGCAGGACTGCAGGTAAAAAAACAAAAAAACAAAAAAACAAAAAAACAGGTCGAGAAGCAAATATAGGTTGAACTAAAGTCTAATTCTGTACAAGGTGCTTCTGGGCTTATGAAGGAGGACATAATCTAATTAGTTCTATTAAAACTATTTAGGGACCTAAAAGTGAAATTATGAAGCCTGTGCCTTTAAAGTTAGGAGGGAAGCTTTAGGAGTTGAGAAAGATGGATTTAGTGTGGCATACTTTTGGGTCTGCTGTGATAACATGGGCAGATTAGTTAAAGGCATGATTTGGGTTGGAAGTCAAATTAAAGAGGAGCACATGGGGCCTATCGGATGAACTAAGTTTAACAAAGAATCGCATTAAGAAATACTGTGAAGTTTCACAAGTTCTTCATTTTTATTTTATTTTTTTTAAATATGATACGTTAAGTATTTCTATTTTGGTGGGGAAAAGCAGCAAATCCACATCTTCGGGGAGGTTGGCAGTTCAGTTTGGTTAAGCTGAGGTCGGTTTGGTGCAATCTGCATTACATCAACTTAATTAAGTTGACACTGTCTGGATGGAGGAGAAATTTAGGAGTAAATGCATCAGTGGTGAGACAAAATGGACAGAGATGAGTTGTGGTTGTTGGCAGTCGCACTGACAATGCCACCCAGACGGAGCCCTTGGGAAAACATTTACTGGCCCCTTGCTCACACGCCTCTGTGTGTATGTGTTAGCATGTGTGAGTTAGCGAGAGAGAGAGAGAGAGAGAGAGAGAGAGAGAGGGAGGCACATAAGGTCTGTTTGTGCGCGCGTGTGTGTGTGTGCGTGTGCGTGTGTATGAATTTATTGGCCCCCTGCTGCCACCTCTGGGGAGGGGCCGTCCGAATGCTGAGTGACACACACTGCTTAGTGTCTTAATGGAGGGAGAGGAAGGCCAGCCAAACCACAACCTCCAGACTGGGATCTTACAGCCTGTAATTATGGAGAGATGTTAAAGTTGCTCTGTGTACACACGTGTGTGAGAAAGAGACAAACACAGAGGAGGGCGAAGGAGGATTTGCGACGTCCTTCTCCCCGCGTGCTGGACAATCGGACGCTAAGTGTGCGAGCGTACGTACGCCAGCTGACCTCTCGGTGTCTGTGAATCTACGCATGTGTGATTATTCTCCAGAAGAGCGTCACTGTCACGAGTTTCCTTTCCTGCTGCTCCAGCTGTGGTTGTGCACGCACGCACGCACGCACGCACGCACACACACACACACACACGCACGCACGCACATACAAATAGAAGAAATGAAAGTTGTAGGGAACTGAAGCTGCATTCAATTAGGGTAACCACATATTTACAAACACTGAGCTGCCTCTCTGTGACTCATCAGCCAAGCGGCACACTTGCACTTTTGACTCAGGGCCTGCCTCTCCCAACTGCGCAGCTATGAGCGAGGGAGGAGGGGGAACAGAGGGATGGAGGCAGAGGAGGAGGAAGATGACAGGGTGTGGACAGAATGAGAAAACCACACACCCACACACACACACACACACACACATATACTGGCTATACATGTGTGAGCAACCGCATAAACAAACACACGTGTGCACACAAACACTTGCAAAAATTAAATGAGTTCATTGAAACTCCTACAGCTTGAACAAACATTTGAACCTGGCTACTTTTTTTTTTTAAATGACTAATGACTCAAAAAAGAAGAAGACAAATCATTTGGGTTTGTTACTGTGGAACAGAAAACCTGCCAATTCACAAAATAAATGATCATTATTTGAAATATTCTTAATAATGAACATTTGATCTTTCAATACAGTACTCCATGTACACCCCAGTGACAAATAACACATTTTGCTCACTGCATGAAATGTACTTTGTCCTATATTTTTGAAACAGTCTTCATGCTTGAGGAACAAAGGGAGCTCAGCAACTCGGACTTAACCAATATTTCGACATGGTTATTCTTTAGACACGTTAATATTATAACATACATTATATTAAAATATAACTTGAATAAACACAATTATGTGAAATAATAATAATAAAAAAGAAATATGAAGGTTATTGAACATGAACATGAACATTCAAGTCCTCTCTTACAAAAAATCCATATTATATTATATTATATTATATTATATTATATTATATTATATTATATTATATTATATTATATTATATTATATTATATTATATTATATAAATTATATTATATTATATTATATTCCTCAAGTAATTAATTATTATAAAATACGACACTAAAGATCTCCCATCTCGTACATGAATGAAAATAATAGGCTTAAGTTAATGTTGAGGAGCTTTTCTTTTGACACTAGGGATTTAATTAGTTAAACCTGTACAGAAAATAACAGCATGAATGCTGTAATTGTAAGTAGCAAAGCAAAAATTATGCATGGGGACTTTAGTCAAGTAGGTTGTATAAAACCTTGATGCTCACTTGTAGAAATTAATTTATGATCAGTATCACGTGGAAAAACTCTCAGGTTGTTTTTCGAAATTTTAAACAAAACCATGTTGCACACTGAGCCTGTATCCACAACACCGTTGCTCTAATTATTTGACAGTGGACTGTTTTTACTGGGAGTTTTGAGTTGTGACAGAATCTCATTATGAACATTTACCACTGTTAACCGTCACACTTGGTTACTGTTTTGATCCAAACACAGTGTTGGTTTGTGTCTTTCTGAGCACAATAGATATTCCAGTTCTTCACGCTCACGCGTTAGTGCCATCCATACCACACAAATCTCGCTCCTGTCAAAACCTGCTAATGTGCATGTGGCAAACATGAGCGCACATGAAAGCACAGCAAAAGCCCTGGCCTTGTTTCTTCTCCTTGGCTGTCAGCGCCTCGAGAGAGCAAACGGAGGCACAAGGCCCTAAGTGTGAGCGCTGTTTGTCTTGACTTGACCTTGGTGTGTGTGCCTGAGCATGTGTGCATGAGTGCAAGTGTGTGCACGTATCTGTGCGGTGCACCACATCAAAGGCCGACGGGGTGGCTCAGTTGTTACGACCTATGACCCTGGCATGCTCCTAGAAAGAGGGAGGGTGGCGGAGGAGGAAAAAGACACATTCACACACGCCCACACACTAAAATACACGCACAAGGGGGAAAAAAAAAGGGTGGGATACGCACGGCCCCCGAATGTGCAACAGTTAGAAAAAACAATGATAGAGGCAAAGCAATCTGTCTTGTTCACTTTTATAGAGGGCAATAAATCATTATATGCACGCACACTCAAGCATTACTATCTCTTTATGCACTTGGTGCATCTTCTTTTGTGGTGAAGCCCATTCACTCGCCCTACTGAACCCGTCTAATGTCTGTATTGCCGCTTCCTTGACTAAATCGATTGCAAATGTTGAGAATGATTTTCATTTTCTTTTGGTATGAGTATAGAGGACAAATGTAGGAGTTTTTTGGCCCTTGGTAGACAAACCTTCATCTCTCGCTGTTTTATATCCCCACTTCTGCGTCAACTCTTCAAAGGTGATCTCGCTTCTACATCTTTTCTGCATTTATTTTTAGCCGATGGCGGATACAACCTAAATCCTTGACAAAACATCAAACGCTGGTTTAGCATGTGTGTGCACGGCGCATGACTCACAGGATCAGTCTATGTGTGAGTGTGTTTTAACATGTTTGTCCAACCTGCACGAAGTGAGTCATTCACTTTGTGTAACCGTAGACGCACATGTCTGTGCGTGTGTGTATTTCCTACGAGTGCGTGTGTGTCACAGCTGTAATAACTTACAGCTCCCTGCATTTGAGCTATGCTGTCACGGTCCATTATAATTTTCCCTCTACACACATAGGAACTAATGAAAACATTTCTCGATGACGCTCATTTGAGAGCAAGAGCATCCCAGTCGTATAATCATGGGCTGCAGTGAGCTGTGGTTAGAATATACCTTAGCTTTGCCTCTAATCACTACAGTTCCGTGCCTTTAGCTTCAGTTACAAAAAATTACATCTTCTGCAGGTGCTGACAGCATGAATGTTTCTACAAGTGCACGCATATGTGTGCACACGCTGGGTTGAGAGTGTCACTGTACCATATATGCGCATGCATATATATATATATATATATGATTGCATGTTTGTGTGCCTGTCTGTGTTTGAAACGGCCCTTGACAGCCACTGGGGGCGGCGGCAGTGCAGCCGGTGTGTTTGGCTTGGCAGCGATTCAGCATTCCACATTCCTCTGTGATATTCAGTACTGTGACCTCAGGAAACCCGCCCTGCAGTCAGTCTCTCTCTCTCTCTCTCGTTCTCTCTCTCTCTCTTTCGCGCTCTCTCTCTCTAACTCCGCCCTCTATTCATATCTCAACTCATGAAATCCTGTGTCACCCCCACCTCTCAACCCAACATTCAGTTGATTTCCACTTCGCCCCGCTCAAAAAGTTTCTTCGTAGTGTTACACATTACTTTCTCGCTGCTCCAGGTCTGAACGCACAACTTGTTACTGTCAAGAAGAATTTACAACCCTGTCCTGGTCACCTAATGGATCACTCAGGCATACTTCTCCTTATTTAGGAACTCATGACTACAGTATCATGTTATACTCTTTCTCTGGAGCATTCCCCTATATAAACACATCTGTCCTCATGCAAGCCACAGTTTTGAAAATGCAGTCCATTTGTTGTGACCTTGTACCAAGATTGAAAGAATATTAGTTATTGCCTGGCCTCCTGACCCCTGTTCCAAGAACAAACTGTCAAGCTGTGTTTATAAACCCCTCCCCGTTTTTCTGGAAGCCCTGCCCACATGCCCAGAGAGACATTTCACCTGAGATGACCCTGCACCCGGGGCAAGATGGTTCCCCCTCTCCCTCCCTTGAACTCACCCCCTCCCATGACCACCTCTAAGCTGAGGCTGTAAACTACTACGCATACTTAAAACACATGGCTGAAGCACCTGCCACCAAGAAGGCAGAAGGCTTAGAGAGACAAAGAGACATGTTTCAAATACACTGAGCTCAATGGAACACAATAAGAACGTTATCAACAGGTTTTGAAGGCACAAAGCCACTGTCACCGCGCGACAAAATGACAGTAACATTCATTTTCCTGCTGCTCATTTACATAACATCAGACAGCAAAGAACTCACAGGCACACTGAATAAGACATAAAACGCTATTTTAACATTAACTGACATTAAAAAAGTTTTTTAACAAATTAATAAAAAGCTCACTGTGAATTTATTTGTGCAAAAGCCAAAGAAGGCGAAAGCGTCAATATGTGAGTGGCTTTAAGTAAGCTGAGAACTATGACAGACTGCAACGTCCCCATTTACTTTCCCAGTGACACTGTCGCTCTCCACTGCGTGCACTGTGTGGCTGACCTACATACAGAAGAGGAGCAGGGGTGATGTGAGGTAAAGGGTGGAGCAGTCAGTCAACTGGCTTATCTCCCTATCCAGTCTGACACTTCACTCTATCTCAAGTGTACCTTTATATGGCCTGACGGTGCAGCAACAACCCCTGTAAACTGTTGAAGTTATAAAAATAAACACAAAAGATCGGCGGCAAACACAGAAGGAGAACATAAACGCATGAATAAATGCAATACATGCATATGTGTTTGAGTCCAGATGACCAGCACAGGATGCCTTGTCAATTAAAGCTAACCAACATAAGCGTGGCCATAAGGCCACATGCAGACACTAATCCATCAAGAACAACAAACAGATAAAAGTACATCTGCTGGGGAAGGTTAGACTTAAGTGAACCATGTTTATGCTTGCACACTTCTTATATGCATTTAGTAGAAATATCTAAGTATTTGCAAGAAAGTCAGGAATTATCTGCATGAACAAAACTCTGTATGAATGCAGATAAGACGGTGTGTGTGTGTGTGTGTGTGTGTGTGTGTGTGTGTGTGTGTGTGTGTGTGTGTGTGTGTGTGTGTGTGTGTGTGTGTGTGTGTGTGTGTGTGTGTGTGTGTGTAAGGTGCATATGTGCATACGTGTGTTCGCAGGACTCTGAGTTAGCGTATGTGTGTGTTTCGGATTAAGAGCTTCACCCCTGGACCTCGAAATTAGATAGGGGATTAGTGGGACACATCCGCCACCTGGCATTTTAAGCCCCGCAATTACAACAACAACTTTTAATCAACAACAGTCAGAACTCTCCATATAGTGACTCATTTATCTGCACCCTCATGCTGGTCCACCCCAGGATGTTGCTGGTTTGACCCCGCCATACCACCGGGCGACCTGGAGGGCAGCTGTATGCTACTTCTTTGGCTGATCATGACCCGCTGTATTAATGAGGCTCAGTCTAGTTGTTAGCACTGTGAGCGAGGCAAGGATTTACCAAGCGCAGTGACTTTTACTTGGCACAAGACAAGGAGAAAGGATGAGAAGCAGTTGGTACTCGGCGCAGAGGTAGCTTCCCATTATCACCTGCGCAAGGCATTTGCCATCCACAGAGCATGGCACTAGTGCAAGGAATTCCTAATAATGCGATGCCTCGTTGATCGCCTTTAAAGATTCTTTCGTCTGGTTGCCATGCTTAGTGGGGTCAAAGATCAGGATTGGTTACAGAGTAGCACCTCTGGTGCTGGTAGTGATTCAGTATCTTGTTCATGGCCACTTTAACAGGCTGGGTGCTTGCCGACCACCAGCACTTTAATCTGACTCACTAAGCCACCCTGCTGCTTTTCAAAGCCCGGCACCACTGCACGTTTGTAGGGAGGCAAGTGTGAGATGGTAATGAGAGATGGTAGAAAAAAACACACACAAAAAAAAAAAAAAACTCATACTAAACAGTTAAACAGGGTGACTGGAAAACTCATGGCCGGTGTGCATAAAGCCTCTGACTTGTGTAGTTTTCAAGTCTTTGTAGCCTGTTGTCATGAGGATGCCATCTCAATTGAGAGTGTGTGTGTGTGTGTGTGTGTGTGTGTGTGGGGGGGGGGGGGGGGGGGGGGGGGGTTCAGTCATTACAAACAGGCTCTGCTTAAGAATTAAAACACTGGGAATAAAAAAAAACAAAAAAACGAAACCGTTTTGCTCCACTTCATGGCCAGCGCACAGTGGGGAGGAAGCCACAACAGGCTAGCAACCAAACTAAACACAAACAGCAGCCAGGAGCTATGAAAGGGAAAGAAATCATGTTCCTTTTCATGTACACATGTCGTTAAACATACAATGTACTAAAGTGCTTCTGTGCTCAGGAGGCAGTTTAAACAACAAAGTGAATGAGGGGAAAGAAAATGTAAGTTGTTTATTTTGATCAGGATAAATTGTCAATATGTCAATAACAAAGGCTCAAGGTGCTACAGGTTTGGTACTATGCACTTTCCAAATCTCATTTAAACAGAAAATCTATACTTTGGACTTTGAGGGACTGATTCGGACGGCAATAAAAAGACAGTACAAGAGACAAAATCTACTTAAGGCCCAAGTGACGAGGAAAGCCAAATAAAAACAAAGGCCAAAAAAAGAGGGGGGAAAATGAGAGCTTTGTATTTTTTTCTTTATTAACAAGCAGTTACCTTCCAAAAATCTCAGATAGCAATCTACCATAAATTAAGACCACGTTTATTTAATTGACTATTTTGTGCCTCCAAAAGATGCCACCCTAATTTTGCCACTATTCTATAAAACAGTGTAGATAGACAGCTCGATAAAATACATGAAAAGGGGTCAAAACAGGAGGCTAAGGAAAATAGGGGAAACCAATGACTGGCCTGAACAATAATTTAAAAAAAAAGACACAAGATGAACAGACAAAGCTAAAACTGAAGATTTGAGAAAGAGAAAGACAAAAAAAAGACAGAGGAATGGAGAGAGAGGAGGGTAATTGCAGGAAAGGGGCATATTAGCCCTTCACTATCCTCGATCTAACCCTCAATTTAAGGTCAGAGGGGAACTGAGAGAGAGAGAGAGAGGAGAGAGAGAGAAAGAGAGAGAGAGAGAGAGAGAGAGAGAGAGAGAGAGAGAGAGAGAGAGAGAGAGAGAGAGAGAAGAGAGAGAGAAGAGAGAGAGAGAGAGAGAGAGAATCTAGGAATAAATTAAAAATATATTAACTGTGTCCAATGACGTACTGTCAAACTTCTCTCACTCAGTTCAACTTTCTACCCTCTGGCCCTCTTTACTCGAGCTGGCAGCGCTGAGCGAGCTCACCGCACCCGTCATGGATCACACACCAATATCTCCTTACACACCTCGCATGACGAATCCACTGTCTCCCTGCCACAGTCTGAGCTCACTTAGGAAGTGAGGAAGAAACACTGACTTTGTCCTCAAAGAGCGAGGAAAAAAAATGAACAGGGGTTAAAAAAAAAAAAAAAAAGAGCACGAGACTGAACTATCTCGAAGGCTCAATAGCAAGCTAGTTCATAAACCCCTCTTGAAAACCAACACTTTAATCAGAACACACCATCAGGGTAAACTGTAGATTGCTTACTTTCATCAAATGGAATTCGGCTGGAACAGCGGTTGGCTCGTGACCAATTACAGAGGCTGGATTATAGTTCAGGCAAGCAGGGTGACGAGATATCCATTCCTTCCCTGCAGTGTCAATGTGTTGCCCCTTCACTCTCCCTGCACAGCTCAGACCCTGGAAATCTACTGCACTGCATGGATTAATAACACATTGTGTTCCTTTAGTTGCAAAAAACAGTCCGACACATACTTTTCTCTCACTGCATTGACAATATCAAGCGCCACTTGGAGCTTTTTAAGACGTGCTGTATTTAGAATGAATTTGAAAATTAAGATGGGATGAACCACAGTAATATGGGTCCCTACCTATAACTATAAAGCCAAGTTTCCAATGGTGGCTCACACAAAGGTATTTGGCCCCCAGATTCCAGTGTATGAACGAGTATGAAAAGTAACCTGATGCGCTTGAATATGAAAATTGTTTCCTTGAGAGCTAATACGATTTGTTAATTGCTGTGAAAAGGGCTGGGTGACAGATGACCGAAATAAAAACAGAAGCAAGAAGTACTACATGTACTTTTGTGACTGTGACCAGTTGGTATTTTTTGTACTTGTGTAGCTTCAGTAGCCATGACTTGCCCAGCATCAAGCTGCTTTTTAAACAAGCTCTGTTCACACAGCTGGATTTTTTTACACTGTAACTTAAGGAATTCTAACTTTTTAAATGGAACAGTGGCTGTAAACCTGCATTTCACATGCTGATGTTAAAGTTTACCAAATTACTCTGCAAATCACACGCGTGCCAAACTGTGGCTCCAGTTCAATGCATTACGTCACCAGTTAAGTTATATAGTGTCAAGGTGCTCCAACGCAGCAGCATGCTGCATTGTTTATTGTGTCACAGCAGGACCCGCTCATTTGGAGAACGCTGAGGTAAGGATACGCATTGGATCCCTACTGTAGTGTGTGTGAGAGTGTGTGTGAGTGCCTGTGTGTGCAAACAGGGGGTGGTGCTGGGTGCCAATCCATTGCAAAGAAATAATGTGCCCAAAGTGTTTGCAGGATTTTTATGGCATCCAGTGAACGTGCAAAATAAATACAAACATGCACGTGTGTCCCTCTCTCTGTTTAACATACAATGTGGATTGTTATCATCTCATTAAGTATATGAGGAGTCTATGTGGCACCTGCTTGTTTTGTTTTGCAGCGAAAGAGGATGAAGCAGATGTCCATGCATTCACTTCTACACAGCCATGCTCTTACACAACACGCGCACACTGACTCTCATGCACTTTGCAAGAAAAATCAGTACTAATAGATTCCTTTTTATAGATTGGAACGTGAAACAATTTCCTATAACATTCGCTAAAACAATGATTTGACCTCCTCTTATCACTGTTGGTCCTCTGAAGGCTTTCAAGCGTCAGTTTTGAAACCATATATTGTCTCAACAGATGCACAGTGATGCGCACACATCGTAATCATGCATTCAAATGTCATACACATGTTTTGGCAAATGGCAGAGAGCGCAAAGTGTGCAGCTGAATATTTACACACCACAGGAGAAAGGCATTGTTTTAAAAAAACATATACGCTCATATATTATACATTGAAAAAACATCTCTCTGCTGTTTTTCTCTCTCTCTCTCTCTCCTCTCTCTCTCTCATTCTCCCTCCGTCTCCCACTCCTGCTTTCTTTCATGTGGGAGGCAGCACTGGGCACCAAGCCATGCCACAATCAATATGCGCGCTGGTGAAAATGCTTCCTCCTCTTCCCTCCCGTGTTGCAGATGCCGAAGGCCCCGCAGCAGTGGAAGCAGTGGCTAGCCAGGCCCGGCCTTGTCGTAGCAACCTGCCACAGTGAAAGCCCATTGACGCAGACAACGCCAGCCAGTGCCACCCTGGAGGCACCTTGGACTGCACCCAGCCAAGGTTCCCTGGGAGCCCGGGTTGCCATGGCGCCAGCCGAATTTGGGTCCAATAAACGTGAGAGGAACAGGCGACGGGCTGTACAGGGGGACTTTGAGGTGGCGGGGTAGACGACAGTGTGTTAAAGGAGGCGACTAAAGGCTATGGCAACCTTAAATCCAACCCTGTGGTTTGAAAGGAGTGAATTAAAATCTAAAAGGGAAAAAAAAATTAAATAAAATGCGTAGATGGTGAATAAAATGCTGCATTAAAATAACATCAGTCGTAACCTATATAAGACAGTGGTTGGTGCTGCTGTTACCTACACAAAGGGCTTTTAAAAGAGTCTCTCAATGATGTGAACGACAAGACGAACGTATTGTGTGTCTCCCACAACTCTGGAGCTGGAATTGAAAAGATAAAGAATAAATCTCAGCTGTCAGATCAGTCAAATTGCAAAGTGACAGATGCACTTCTCATATGTCACTCCGCAAGGCCCTTCTGTAAACAAGATGAGCTCTTAAACGATTATAGGCAAGTTAAAAGGAGCAAGAGTTGTTAACATTAACACTCAAGTGAAGCACAATTAAACACAAGGTAAATTAACTCTTTTCAAAGACGCCGCGCTCTCTTGTCTTCTCTAAATTCACTAAGTGGTTGGAGATAACACAACCCTGATCTCTGTATTCATAAATTCATCTCCACTTAATTAAAAAGTTTGGCTGACGGAAAAATGCACCGTAGGACTTTTTTCACACTTAGTTTGCACCTGGATTCTTCAGCCAACAGGCTGAGGGGCTGAATTATGAACAGCTGAAGCAGAGTGTGATGCGCTGCACCTCGCCGTGGCCAGTTCACCATGGTATCCCTGAGACCCGGAGACTCAGCTTCTTCCAAACTAACTTGGAAAAAAAAAAAAACCAAAAAAACCACGGCTTGTAAAGCTGTAAATCATTTAAAGTAGAGCATTGCACTCGGAGAAAAAAAATTACCATGTATAATGAACATATGCACTTTCACACGCATGTATGCCTTGTGTGTACATGCCTTGCCAAAAAGGACACCACCCCCTACGCCGCTTTGTACGAGACGCACAAACACGTACTGTCATCGGCGTGCCCTGCCATTCTGACCCAACAATACGCCATCCTTCCCTAAATCCATGCAAGTGATAAAGAACAAAACACACTATCTCGAAATCCCCCCCCCCCACCCCACCCCCACCTAACTCTACTTGCTGAGATTTCGTTCACCTCCCACCTGCTCTGCAGCCCCCCAATTACACACATACACACACACACACACTAACGCCATTCCACTCCAAACTCATCCTGTTATCAAAATAAGCGGCGTCCTCTCGTCAGCGTCAGTGGGCTCCTTTCTCTGTCTCCTCAGAGAAAAGAGAGACTCTCCTGTTCACAGATGAATGGAGTCTTTTGATGAAGCGCCGAGCCTTGTTTACTGCCACTCCATTTATTTACCGGCCTGTTTTTTAAGTCGTCATTGAGGGACACTCCACCAAACACCCCCCCCACACACACACACACACACACTCTCTTCACCCACCAATCCAACTCTCCTACCAACCTCACCCACCAACCCCCTCTATCTCATCCTCTACTCAACTACCCCTCCACCACACACACACACACACACACACACACACACACACACACACACACACACACACACACACACTAAACATACATACAAATATACACACTATCCCCACTCTCAATCCCATGTTGTTCCCTATCCCGTTTCATCCTGCTTTCTTCTCTCTGTCTAGTGTCCTAGATCTGTGTCCAAACTGATTTGAAGCTTACTCGCTTACACAGACGCATGCCAAATTTGATTCTCTGCATTCTGTTGTGCTTCTCAGCTCGCTCACTCATTCAGCCCCCCCCCCCCCCCCCCAACCCTCTCCGACACCCACCCCACTTTCCGTCTTCTCTAAACGGCTCTCCTTCTCACGGTGTAACAAACACCGAACGATGCCTTCATGAAGGTGTTCCACTCAAGGAGGAAGAGCGGCCCGCTGAGAAGAATATACATGCGAAATTCAAATGACGTGGAGACATTCAACTGGAAAATAAATATAACAAAGGAAACATATAAAAATAGGGAAATGAGTGAAATGTTTATTAGGTAAAAAATTATATATACACATTTTTTTAAATGTAAACGCCCCAAATGATCAAACATGAAAGAGGTCAATAAAAGGCAATGTAATCTGTCAGGGATTAAACATATACGCATGGCAAATATGACGATGAACAAAAAGTCATTATATTAGAAATAAAAACTAGAGAATTCAAGTCATGGTAGACTGTCTCGTGACAGCCTGCTTTTCACCTAAAAACAAGGATAATGCTCCTATTCAGCACGAAAATGTTTGTGCTTACAAGTTATTATACATTTTTCTGTCGCTCCAAATAGGCATCCAGGGTGCTAATGAGGCTAGGGGAGGGCATTCATTTGAACCCTAAAGAGGAATAAAAGGAAAGGGGAACAAGTGAAGGAAAGAAAAGAAAAGAGAAGAAAGAGAGGATCAGAGGGAGGAGGTTGGCAGGAGCTGTGTATGAAAATTTGGCGTCTTCCATACAGAGAGATAGCATCGTGCCAAAAACGGCCGCCGACACAACTCCTCTCACAACTCCTCTTACTTTCAACATCAGACTCCTTTTGCTGTACTAAACTCGCCCACATAATAATTCCATTAGACTTCAACCCACATGTGCAAAATAAAATGAAAATAGAGGTTATTTTTATTTCTTTATTTTTGAACTAGAGTTGATTTAACTGCATATCCAGCAAAACAAACTCGAGAAACCCACCTTTGATAGGCAAAGGGGGTGCGGGAGGGGGGGGAGCCTAAATGGAGGGATTGGATAAAAACAACAGAAAGAAAGGCGATAGTGCCTTGCATTTAAAACGCAGCACTGTGACAGTTATTCTAGCATGACTGTGGTTGTGTGGCGCTGAAAAGCGCCGTTAGCCAGACTAAGCAGTCTCTGCCAGGGCCTTGCTGTGAGTGCAGCCCGGTGAATAAGCCGTGTTCCCTGGCCCTACTCTCCTTTCTGGCTGGCCTGCCCGAAAGTGAGCATTGGCCACTACACTTTTTCTCCTGCTCCTGCTTCTCCTCCTCTTCCTCCTCGTCTCTAGTCTCTCTGAGGTCGGGAAACCCTCCTGAGTGGGTATATGGTTTTTGGGGACAGACACATTTCATGGTTGGCGCCACTACAAAAGCCTGAAAAGAGACCCGGCACTGGGAAGACACAGTATTAATACAGACAATACCTCCCCCTCGCTGCTTTTGACTCTCTCTTTTCTCAATAACCTCTTTCTTTTCATTTATGTCTCTCCTTTCTCTCCCCTTCTTTTTTCCCCTTTTCTTGTACTCGCGAGGTTTCTATTTTCTCCAAATAAAAAAAACGTTAAAAAGCCTACTCAGCTCAAGTAAAGAATGCAGTTTTTATCACTGCGTGGCGAAGCTTAGCCTACACCTCTTTTTATTTAACAAACATTAATGTGGTTTAATGTGCAATTAAATCGCAACAGTAGGCATTAGACAGGTTTGGACAGCGTGTGAAAATAGTCGCCTGGTCCATGAAACCAAGCAGAAAATAGCTTAACACTGACATAACTATTATTTGAGATAAATAAACCATCTCATAAACATCAACACATTAGATTTAAATTATTTAATTTGACAAATAAGAAATATTTTTGAATGGACTTTGTATTTAAATTATATATATATAATAATATATATATATATATATATATATATATATATATATATATATATATATATACACACACACATACAAACAATCATGATTTTCAGAAAAAAAATATTTTACAAACAGAAAATAAGGCTAACTTCAGAAAGAGCAGTGGTTTCAAGTGAAATGCGACAAAGGCATCATGAGTGAAAGATCAACTAATCTGTAAATAACACACAAGCTGTCATTTACTTAAAAAAAAAAAAATTCTCCTTATCTGTCACCTCCATGGTGCATAGCTCCTCCTGAGGAGAAGCAGGAGAAATCTGACATCTGAGTTGATATGAAAAGAAAGAGAGGACGTGAGAAAACAACACTAAAAAAGCCAAATACCCACAAAAAACTGCGTTATTTGTCTGTTCCATGACAGTGATGACCTCCTAATTTCACTGGAATAATCTGTTTACCACATATCTCCCAGTGCTGAAACTCCGCACACAAAAGAAAACAGATACGGGCAGACCAGAAATGTTCATGGGTTTTAACTCTCTCCCGAGTCACACGCGGCCAAAGAAATGGAGGCTTATGATCGTTATGTAAAAACCAGAAAAATGGAGAGCAATTTCTAGGACAAAGGCACCATAGTAAGGAGCATGCCAGTTTTTGCTGGTCAATTTAATGGGAGACCAAACCTAACAACATTCACTTTGACTGTCCTTTCTTATGTTGTTTTTTTTTTTCTTGTTTTAATTTTCCCTCAAGTCTGCTTGTGTCATCATGGACTCATGCGATAAATGCAGACCCTGTGGTTTTGGATCGATCTATGTACGTCTGTGACACCCCAATGTTAGCCTTGCATCTGTGTGTGTGTGTGTGTGTGTGTGTGTGTGTGTGTGTGTGTGTGTGTGTGTGTGTGTGTGTGTGTGTGTGTGTGTGTGTGTGTGTGTGTGTGTGTGTGTGTGTGTGTGTGTGTGTGTGTGTGTTCATGTTTTGGAGGGAAAAAACACACAACAGGGCTTTGGCGAGCCTGATACCAATAGCTATCCAAATACACAGACTTTTTTCAGAAGCCAAGAATAGTGTGAGAAAACTCCCTCTCTCTCTCTCTCTCTCTGTCTCTGTCTCTCTCTCTCTCTGTCTCTCTAATGTGACGGGGCTGTCCCTCTATCTTAACCCTTCAGATTCGATACGTAACCACTTCTATGTGTCGCTGACGGCAGGAAGAAAGACAGAAAAGCATTAAAGATCCGGCTAAACGAAGCACCACCGGTAAACATTTTCTGATGCCAAAGCTGATCTGCATGTGGAGAGCGTTCCTTCGCCGACGTGGGCCCTGTTCCCACCGCACACAACAAGAGTCGCAGACCTGACCGATTCCCCCAGTGTCAAGATTTCAATTAATCAAAACTTCACCGCTGAGTGTCATCCTAAGCCGCGCTCGCACACAGACACAAACAAAAACACTTGCACACAAGGACAAGTCCACTCAACCCTCGTGATGTCATGGGAACCTGAGAAGAGATCCAGGAAGTAATTAACAACAGATTATTTTCACAGAAGACAAAAAAAAAAATAATATATTGAGTCGTGGAGACGGGGGGAACCTGTGGAATCCATCAGAGAAACTTTTAATACGTCATGAGCCATTCATCATGTCAGCCGTGGGTGTCAGGACTCATCTCTTTGCCTTTGTTCCTTTTCCTTCCTTTTTTGTACATGTTGTTGTTTTTTTTGTTTTTTTCGCTCTCTCCCACATTTGCTTCCTTTTTTCATCCCTATAAATCCACAGTTTTAATTCGCGATGGACGCAAAATGGGTTTTATTCGTGAATCTTTCCTGTCGCCCGCGCGGCGCGGCCGGGTGGGGTGTCGGCGTTGGCACAAAGGGGGTGGCCGCAGCACAAGGGGATCTCTGGGTTTTCTCATAGCGCCTTCCAAAGCATGACTACTGCTATAGTGAGAGGGAGGCGGGATCTGGCAATGTGGAGCGTGGAGTGTGTAGCGGTCATGGCAAAAATGGCACGGCGAGCACATTTCACACCTCCCTCGGAGTGACTGCAAATTTCCTGTACTGCACTTTTGATTGGAAACACATTTGAAACATCTTTTCGTGATCACACTTACGGCGTACAAAAGAAAGAAAAAGGGAGAGAGAGAGAAAAAAAACCATAAAAGCAGCAAGAACGAGATCCAAACTATGAGTAAGTGCACTGAGCTAACTTTGGACCTGATAAGTACCTTTCAAAGAAAAACTTCTATTTTGCCAACATGGAATAAATCACAAATCTGCAGATTTTCATATAAAACCACCTAAAAATTGCCAATTAAATCCACTGAACATTATGACAGGCAGCTTAATAATTTCTCCACAAATAGAGTGCAAGTGGAGCCACCATTGTAGTTGTCAGGCTAACAGGAGTGGGAATTATATCTAAACTAGTAGTAGTGAAGTAAGCCTATTGAACACGCTCCACTCACGGGTTATCAAAGCCCAACCAGTGTGTGGCGCTTTGGCAGACATTTGGCACTTCTGGGCCACGAGATCACAATCTCCATTATAACATACCAGTCTGTCATTCTTAATAAAACACTAAAATAATCAACTCACTCTATTGCACCACAATCGCTCCTCTCCCCTCCTCTGTTCTCTGCCAGGATTTCAGTTACAATGTTCAAAGACGTGCTGCTCCGTCTGTTTT
>NC_137652.1:14815913-14823413 GCF_963422515.1 Blennius ocellaris
CACTCAAGTAAAAAAAAAAACAACAGTCACCATAAAAAAAAAAAGAATGTAAATAACACAAGAATCATATGGTAGTTACCATTTTGCTCTCTCATCATAAATTCCCCCCGTCGATAGCAAAGAAACTTAAAATGCAGACCAAGTTCAGTAACTGGATTGTTGAGTCAAAAGATGCAGAAGTAAAGCTGCGTATATTACAAAACAAAAGACTGAGGGGAAAAAAGAAGCACAAAAAAAAAAAGACAAGCTGAGAAAGTGTCCAATAAAAAGCAGTGGGGGGGAGAAAAAAAAAGCTGAGAAAGAGGAGACAGGCCAAAAGGGGCGCAGTGTAATACCAGCACAAGAACACAGGAGGTACTGTAGCAGGAGCTGCAGGACAGGTGCTGTTCAAGAGCACAACAGAAGGAGAGTATAGAGAAGTTTAGCTATCTCTCTGTCTAAAAGGGTTAAACAGAGAGTTGGATGTGCACAATCAAAACAAAACAGCTACAGCAGGAAAAAGGATAAAGCTGTCAAAAACTAAAACAAGCTTCTTTGTTTGTTTGTTTGCAAAAATATGAAGAAAAAAATATCGCGATGAGGAAAGAAAAAAAAAAAAAAGGTTGGCAAAGCATTTGCTATTGGTTCAAATTCTGATCTGCATAAGACTCACGGAGAGGGAGAGAGAGGAGCTGGACAAGGGGGGGGGGGTGCGAACGGAGGAGAAGAAAAGGAAAAAAAACAACAACAACGAGAAAAAAAAACAAAAAAAACAAAAACAAGAGGACCGAATCAATGTTGGAAAGACTGTGCACGACCGCTGGCAAACCCGAGTGCAGCTTCTTTTTTCCCCCTCTTTCTCTCCAACTCTGTCTCTCTCTATCTCTCTCTTCCTCTCCACTTTCCGTCTCTAACCATTGACTGAGTCTGTGCCAACACGCAGAGGGCCCACCTATTTGGCATCGACTCTCAAACAGCCCAGCCAATACGCACGCTCCCAGCGCTGAAAGGGAGGGAAGACAGAGATGGCAGAGGGAGAAGCAGAGAGGTGGGGGTGCGGATGGTTGGTGGCTGGTGGGTGGGTTGGGGGGGGGGGGGGGTAGGGTGGGTAGGGGGTTGTGTGTGGTGCAGGCAGAAGGCACGTCATTAGCCAAATAGACAAGTTCCAATCTAGTGCAAAGGCAAAGTCCAGAGGATATTAATTTTACATGCATCCAGACAGCGCCCGCCTTCTAAAGCCCCCGCTACGCCCCCCCCCCACCTCCCCACCTCCCCTCAACGCCTTCGTCACCAACGTGGTCATAGCAATCCCAACAAACCAGCTTGCTCTCCAACTGCAACCACCCCCTCCCGCTCTCCCCCTTGTCCCCTCCCTCCAGAAACACCCCTCTCCCTGCCTCTCTCTCTCTCTCTCTCTCTCTCTCTCTCTCTGCTCGCGTTACACCACCTTGGCATGGGATGGCATGAGAAAACACAGACCCAAAATCCCACTAGACCCTGAGACCAGCAGCTGCTCCTGGATTTACCACACAAACAAAGAGAGGAGGGGGAAGAAAAAGTCACCCCCCCCCCCCCCCCCCCCCCAAACAAAAAATACCATCCAAAAACATGCTCTCCTGTTTCAAAATGCACTCTTACATCCAAACTGGCCCCTTCTCCTCCTCTCTCCCTTCTTTTTTTTGTTACTCCACTTTAATAGCCCCAGCAGCGCAGACACAGAAACACATTAAAAGTTTCTGTTACCGAATTAGAGAGCATTTCTGGGTGAGGGACGGGATTCAGTGGACACTTCAGCTGGAAATGCTGTGGTGGACTGCGTCACGTAAGTAGCCGACACATACTTTTTACAGAAGGAGGAGGATATTAAAACTGTCTAAAAACAGGCTATATAGCTTCCTGTAATTAGCGAAGCTTGGCAAATGCTCTGGGATTGGAATAGTCTGGCTGTTTTAATGGTGAAAAGAATAACACGAGCCACCAAATTGCCCTTATTTTCATCGCGTTGTATTGTGAAATAGACAATGGCACATTATTGAGGCTGATCGTCCAGTGAGGAGGCACCGACATGTGGAACCGCTCTGGACAGCACCTCATCATGTCCTCCTTGGCTGACCCACGTGACCTCCAGGGACAAGCTGTGCCCGGTGCATCATGACACAAAGGCTCGCACGACAAATCCTTTGAGTATGATTGGGCCCATTTTTCAAAAATATAATGCGCCTTTGATGGCTCCATATGAAATGTATATCAACGACTCATCTCATTAGATGCGCATTGAAATATCATTGTTTGACATTTTTGTGTGACATCATTTGTGGAGCCCAAAGACATGGTCATTACTAGTATATATATATAAAAAAAAAAATTTTTAATAAAAAAAAAAGATTAACTTGTCATGCGGCATGTGGCCATTTCATTGTAGTTTAAAGTTCTCCCGCTTTGTAAATGGAAATTATCTGTCAATCTGAACAGCCTATGAAGGCCAGAGACCTCTGGTTGGCTCCCAGGACTATCAGATTTAGCCTGGCCTGCTCCCTCTGTCAGTGTCTGACAGAGGAGCTGCAGCCTGGCTGACTGGCTGCTCCACTGACTGGCTGGCAACGCCGGCCGTTGGGTTGGCTGAGAGGCGACATGACTGGCTGGGTGAATGACTGGTTGCCTATCCGGGTGGGTAGCTAGCTGGCTAGTTGGTTGCCTCGCTGGCTGACTGGCTCATCGCTGCTACTGCTGTGGGGGGAAAAGAGAAGGGGGGGGGGGGGGGGGGGGAGGGGAGGGGAGGCGAGGCGAGGCGAGGCACAGACCCCATCTGGACCAGGCTGAGCCGGGCCGGATGCCGATTGTTCGTGCTAACATACGCCTGCTTCGCACAGCCACACTGAACACGGAGAAAAATGTGGGAATGAGAGAAGATGGTGCAGGAAATTAAAAACAAAATTTTTTTTTTTAAAGAAATTATAAATATGGGCAAAGAGAACATGAGGAGATGGAATTAAAGAGGATGTGCGTGTTTGTTTTTGTTTTTGAGGAATAATGACGGAGGTGTGTTTGCCACTTATTTGAGAAGACTGAGGGGATCTACACTTTTTGATGAATGGACTGCAGACAAAGAAAAGGAGTGATATGTGCCAAGTACTGCTGTCACTTTCTGTAATACCACCATGCCATTACTGACAAGCAAACTAATAATAACCATGGTTATTTTCAGTGAAATCAAAACGTTGCTTTTATCCAGTCAAACATGAGTGAAAACATTTTCTTTTCTTTTTTTGTGTGTCTCCCAGGCAGAGACAGTACACTCCTTAAATCTCCACACGCTAAAAGCGAGGATAAAAAATTATGAACATACTTATTACATGACTATAGGTAAATTTGTATGCGGCATGTAATGGACATGACAAAAATCCCCCTTTAAAAAAAAAAAAATGGCTCAGTTAAATCTGATATTACACCTTTTAAGACAACAAAACCCAACAGAAAGGCTTGTGTCCCAAATTTATAATTAAGTCTGTTTTATAATATTGGCCCTGCGATAGATCTGTGTGGCTCCCTGCAGCAGGACAGAATTAACGGGGAGCTTTCAGGCCTCAGCCGCTGGACTGTGCAGGTATCTGCAATTATTTCAGCTCCGAATCATCTTATCATTATGTGCCATGCACTCTTTCAGAAAATGATGACCTTTGTTCGCCAGGCCGGGCAAGCCCATCCCTTTCTGCTCCAGCCCTGATATGGCCATACAAATCAACAGTGTAAGAGAGAAAAATGACAAAATAAAAAAAAAAGGACAGCAGGTTTCCATTAATAAGGTTGAGCTTGAAGTGACTGCCCATAACTCAATATAGGTAACCTATAAAAAATACAACTGCAAAATCCAAGACAAGTGGCATTAAACAACAAAGACATAAATAAGAAACGGCGCTTAGAGTAATCTCACCTTTTATGTATTTCATTTAAAAGAAGAATGAAATAAAATCCCTAAAAATACATTTAAGGAGGAATAATGATGCAAAAATGAGGCCTAAAGAGACTTTAAAATGGCTTTAAATGCAAACCATAATCACAACCAATAAAAAAAAGTTCACCTAACATAATTTTATGACAAACATGGGAACACCGAAAAGTGCATTGAGTGAAAGTGTTTGGTTGATGGAGAAAGGAGATAACACCACCTCAGAGAGGCCTGTCCTTCAGCTCAAAGAGGCCTGCACCTCCCGTCTTCACATTTCTTAAGATTAAAAAAAAGATAACAAAAGAAGTACCAAATGCCCTAAGGAGGAGGGGGAAAAAATAAAATAAAAGTACCTTTGTCGCCGTTTCCACCCAGAAATGTTAACCCCGTCGACACCGGTTTTGGCAAACTGCTTCTGTCTTTGTGTGCGTTTACGCACGGTGACGCACGGTGGTCACAACCTCCGTCACGTTCCTATTGAGTTGTTTTCATTATCAATGATAGTGTACTCATGTAATTAAAAAAAAAAAAAAAAAAGCAACAACAAACAAATAAACACAAAAAAAGAAAAGTCTCCCTCAAGTCCAATATTAGTGTTTCCGACGTTGAAAATCCGAACAAGAAGTTTGGAGAGGGACTTTGGATCCGTGCGTCCGCAGCGGCCTCCGTTCAACACAGAGGGTCACAATTCATCCAACAGGATTTAAAAAAAAAAAAAAATGAAATGAAATGGAAGCGAAAGCGTGATATGTGTTTGTGTAGTAACTTGTTCGGCTAATTAACCCAAGCAATGTAAAGCGTGACCTCAATAAACGCATATGCTCACCGGGATTTGCGGATTTGTGTGTCCTCTTCACTCGTTGTTGCGTATTTATTTGCGCAGCCTCGTGAACGCGCGAATATTTCAGGTCACACTACGTTGGCTTTATGCACATTTTTTTTTTTTTTTATTAAAGGGAGTAATAGCTCCTGTTTATGTTTTATTTGCATACAGTAGAATTTTTCACAAGATTAAACCTGGCCTGTTTCCCACAGTGTTATCCACGGCACTAATAATAAGCAATTAACCTGAGATGAGTCGCATTATTGTTGTTGAGCGAATAAATACCAAAGGACTAATTATATGCGCAGGACACGTGGGAAGGAAGATCAGGTCATTCATGCGGGCCTGTTTGAAGTCACAGCCTGAAAGGTGAGATGCCGAGCTTGTGAATCAACACAGTATTCTCACCGGGCTGCAAGTGTTCAGGCATGTGACATTACATTCACAGTATCAAGCTCTATTATTCTCTTTTGTCCAGGTCTCTGTTTCATTAGGATTCCAAGCAACTGCAATTTCAAGAGGATCAATAAAGCAAAAGGAGCTATGAAGGGAGCTATGAAAATAAAAAAGCTCTATAGGTCAATATTGAGGCTATTAAATGTAATAATGAATTGAAATAATCAAACACCATCCAAAATGTTCAGTCCTAGAAATGTATGGAAATGGAGTGAAATATGTAGTGTTTATATTAATATGGTAAGTTTAGGGTGTATTTTAAAATGGATCACAACACACAAAATATAAACTGAAAATCTTGTGTAGCATTTTCTAAAACCAAATTGTGATATTTTATGAGGAGTTATTCATCAATTCAAATGACGTTTTTCTTACTAAAATGTAATTTGAAAATCTACATCTTTGCAATAATTGTTGAAAATAACCATCTTATGAAGATAAAACATGTTCATGATTGTATCTGCTTTACTGATATAATAATAACAATAGCAACAATAATAATATTAATAATAATAATTATTATTATTATTAGTAGTATTATTGTTATTATTATTATTGTTGTTGTTGTTAATAATATTAATCATATCATCACCACTCACTAGTAGCATTTATTTATAAAGTTAGTTATAATTGAAAATACAGCACCTATTTTATATAAATACAGACAATTTATTAGAAACATTAGAAATTAATGCAATTATTTTTTTAAATCAAACCTTCATCAAAGGCAGGCCATATACTTTATCAAAACTGTGTGTGTAGGTGGCAAATTACCCTGTGTGTGTGTGTGTGTGTGTGTGTGTGTGTGTGTGTGTGTGTGTGTGTGTGTGTGTGTGTGTGTGTGTGTGGGGTCTGACATCATCTGAAATAATTTAGGTTAAAGTTCACTGAGTTGTGTTAACATTGATATGAATCAAAAGGTTTATCAGGATTTGGCAATATCCGGATAAAAATATGGACTTTGGACCTTTTTATGTGGGACAGCCGTGACTTCATCTCTTTATGCCTGCTTAAAAAAAGAAAACACATGTTTCTGCAAGAGACGCGTCTATGTTTTATTTCTATTAAACATGCATTAAACACAGGAAGGTGTGTAGAGCAGGCCTGGAGAGGCTATAACACCCTGCCATTATAGGAGGTGATGGGTTAGCAACCTCACAAGCCTCAAGGATATAAAATAATTGTGGAGAAGTTCACATAAACTGTAATTTCCTTAGGAACCCTCGTGAAAAACAAAAAAAAAGCAGGGGCCTTTTTTTTTTTTCTTCCTCTTTCCTTTTTGTGCGGTCATTTTTGTATTCAAACATTCTCCCAATTTTCTCCGTAAAGTTTCATTCCTGCCAGTCGCTCAATTTCCATCCAGCTCGAAACCTTTTCATCCATTCTAATCCATGCAAGAAAGGAAAAAAAAACACAAAAAAAACAACAAAACTTCCTCTCTTTCTGCTCTCTTTCTCCCATCGGCACAGATTGATGTTAAAAGTGTGTCTGCGCATCGTTTGTAATTACGCCTGTTTACACACTGAAGCATTACTATGTGTGAAAGTCTGGAAGCCATTTGTGGCATGAGACTGAGGGGGAAAGACAGAGCGAGCGAGCTTTAAGCAGCTCCAGAGACACAAGGACTGATAGCAAACCGGGGCTCCTGACATGACTGCAGACCTGGGTAATATTATACTCAAATATGCTTTTCTCATTTGTGCGCTGGGTTTGCCTGGGCAGCCTGTCACAGCCTGCAATGTAAGCACACCGAAGATTAGATCAGGGGCTCTTCGTGATTCTTTCTAAGTAACCAAAAATTTGTTCAGCCAGGATTTTCTTGAGGTTTGTGTGGCTTTTCTCCGACATTATCCAATTTGCATAAATTTCACCTTATACAGATAATTATAAACAGAGCTCTAACCTCGCAAGTAACTCACGCTAATTTACATTCTGAAAATATTTGGAGAACAGAATTCAATTTGGAGTACGAGAACAAAATTTGCTGCGACTGTTTCTTATATATGTCGTGGGTTTTCTTTGGGACCAAACCTCGCAGACACCCTCCCAGACACAGATTCTAAAATGTATTGTGGGAACTGGAAAGAACGCCTCATGAAACATTATACATTTAATCCTTAAGTTACAAAACTGGATTTTAATCTTGATAACAGTGCTTGCCAATTAGTGAGAATGTTTCTTTTAGGAATGATCCTATCGCAGGCAAAATTTATAGATTTCAAACTAAATTAAGGAGATTCTGTTGCTGTAAGTCGCAAACAATGATTTAATAAACCATTTCAGCATGTGGCTGCAA
>NC_137652.1:14828413-14920913 GCF_963422515.1 Blennius ocellaris
TTTTACGGTTAAAGTACAATTAAAGAAACCGTTTTCTAATCTAAAGGTGGCATGAATTAATTAAACATACATACTTTCTGAACACGAAGTTGCACATGAAAACCGGCTTCTTTGGTAGTTTTTACTACATTTATAATTAACTGCATGGTACATGGAATCCTGGAAAAAGACAAGAGACAGGTGCACACACGCACACGCACACGCACACACACACACACACACACACACACACACACACACACACACACACACACACACACACACACACACACACACACGCACGCACGCAGAACTGACAAACAAGAGCCTGTATTTAATCATCCCCCAGTTTGTTTATTAAGCGGTGGTCAGATTTTTAACTTCTAAACTGTCTAAACGACATTGCAAAATTCCTCCTTTTAGACTCCAGAGGGAACATTCAAACAGTATTAATTCCTCTGCTGGGAAAAGGGACGGCCATTTCCCGGAGCAATCCATAACATCTGAATATAAAAATAAATATGAAGACCGGGCGTGCTCTTAACCCCAAAGTGAGGAGGGAAAAAAAAAAAAAACCTGCCTGGAGGTTTGATGGCGTTGTATGTTTTTCCTCTGTTTCACCCACACAAGGAGCAACAATTCCACCCCCCCCCCCCCCCAGCTAAGGTACACTCGCTGTTCAGACCGCAATCACCATTTCTCGAGCTTCTTTTTCTGTTAATCATCCCTTTACTAAGCCTCTCCTTTATCTTTTCCCTCGCTCTCCCTCGCTCACTCTCTGCTGGACGCCCCTGCGCCAGTTAACACACCACAAGCCAGAGGGAGGACCGCAAGAATGCTTAAATCAGCATAATTAGGCCTGTGTGTACTTTAAACACACACGTTTCCCCCAAGCCTGGACCCCTGCCACCCGAACACCGCTGCGTACGCCGCCACGGCCTGTCTCTTTGAGTCAATAAACACAAACACATCAGCAGTCAGCCTCACAAACGTTTACACAGCACGCGCGCACGCACACACACACACACACACACACGCACACACACGCACACACACACAAATACACAAATACATATTGAATACACAAGGCGAAAAACGATGCAGTATCTTCCGTCCACACAACTTTATCCCACCGACTGAAGCTACCACCCTTGTACAGCTGTCACTTCCCTGCCCTTAACCGCCATCACCACACTTACACAGCTTGACCCTTTACAACGTGTGGCTGAAGGATGATGGGGGAGGGGGGGGCAGTTTAATATGGGAACTCTGCACTAAAAAGCTGCACGTCTGTTGAAAAGCCAAAAGAAAAATTCAAGCACGAGCATGCACTGAAACAATGGCAGGGATCAACAATTGGGTTTGTGGTTTTGTCCCACACACATCTGCATGTGTTTTAGGTTTCACTGGTGCATTAACAAACATCAGCCTCCCAGTGACTCCAAGGTGCCCAGCTGCATATGGGGATTATCAGTAGTCATTTACAGACCATTTAATAATAATCACCACCATCCAAAACAAATCAGTCGTAGCATGTGATATTTGAATGGCCAATATAACTGGGTGAGTGGATTATATTAGCGAAGACCAGCACTGTGTAGACAGTATTTGACATCCCATTTTATATGAATGATCACACAGGAACCCACCCGCTCCGTAAGCAGCTTATTATTGTGTTTATCTGCAGCCCGGCGCTGCTCATCATGTGTGTCGGCGTGCCTCCGTGTGAGATAAGAGTCACAACAGACGACACCCATGAACTGGAATGACCCAAGCACTCACAACAGAAAAGTGTGGAAGTCAGTAAGTAAAGCAGCCTCCTTTAATTGAATCCAATAAAAACATGAACTCCCTGGCTGAGGAGTTTGAACACTCGCAGCTCCCAAAGAACCTTCAGGAGCAGATGAACGCTGAACTAAAAGACACTGGACGCAAGATTTAAACTACATTTAAAAAAAAAAAAAACAACATAGAAAGCTTGATAGGTTTTTATTTATTCTGAATTCTAATTTTGTTTCTTTAAAAAAAGAAAATGCATTAAAAAGAAGCAATTCCAGCAGTGAATAGCGATATACAGTATATACTTACGGCTGCGTTACCATGGAGTTTATATGTCACTAGAACACAACATGAACTTAATTTGATTTCCATTTTTAACTTCCACCCATCTCCAAAAAAAAAAAGTCCCATTTTAAATGGCCTCAATGTACTTTTCTCTTGGCATGGCAGATGGCTTAGCTTGCTTAAAAAAAACACGGTCTGCTCAGAAAAAAAAAAAATGTTTGTCCTTAATTGTTTTATCGAAATGGTGTGATACTGTTTATAAGTGATGAAAACCAGTTCCTCAGAAGCCATTCTGCATGTCTCTCTTTGTCTATCTGTCAGCCTGTCACACACACACAGACGCACACACACACACACACACACACACACACACACACACACACACACACACACACACACACACACACACACACACACACACACACACACACACACACGCGTCATGTTTGTGTTGCTCACACAGCTGTGGATCTTGCACAAGGTTCACCCAAGGTAAAGATATGGTATATTACGCAATGGCTTATAGATTTTTCCACCCCTGGCGTGCTGCCAGCGGCGCGCAGCAGGAGTGAGCGAGAGGGAGAGAGACAGAGAGAGTCAGAGAGCAGCACACTTTGTTCCACAAAGTCTGACTCACTAACTGGATTCACTGGTGGCGAACGGGAGCACAGGCACTGTGACCCGCAGACACAGAAGGCCGGACTCAAGTGCGCGTGTGTGTTCACTTGACGCTGCTTGGTATAAAGCACTTGAAAGGGTTATTTGTGTCAATTCTTCGATATATATGATTATCAGAATGGGGTGGCGGGGGTCGGGGGTTTTCAGTTAAGGTTTCAGTGGAGTGCTTTACACTCACATGCACAGAGAGTGCAAAAATAAATGACCTTATGCAGCCGTTCGACACGGTGGGGTGTCATGGTTATACAGCTTGCCTTAAGCATTCCTACCTGATTGATACAGGAAACACCTCAACACAAGTTGAGCGCGCGCGTGCAGAATAACAACCCGTTTGTGCTGATTTGATTATTTCTTCTAAAATACCAGTATCAATATGTTAGGTTTTGGCACGATTTCTGTTCTCAGGAGCAAGCAAACTTATTTGACAAAGCAAAACAGTCACAAGTCTCTGGCGTTTTGCTGTGAAAATGCATGAGCAAATCCCTTTGACGTGAACAACAAAAACCCTAATGTGCGTGCATGACAGACATTTCGGTGCAGACAACTCTTCCAAAAAGAGACTTGGAAGAGTCAGCAAGAGCAGCTCAATCTGTTTTGAATCAGAAGCTCGCCTGTCAGCATGATCAATCTGAATGTTTTCTTGATTTACTTACCGAGTACGTGACATGCATATGTTAATGAAACTTGTGCGCTCCTCATATCAGCTTTGTCCATATTTTCCCGCCTGGATTAAGGAGGCAGACATACTGTTCACACGCAAGGCAACAGACATGCATTCACCGAGCTGATTTGTCCTAGATCTCACACACCAAGGTTACCCTACTCTTTTAATTGGGCCCTTGATGCTCGACATAGGGTGTACTTCCTCTAATTAGCTATATCTATAGCGTATGGGAGGGTGATGAATGCATGCATGTGTAAAATCCTCTTTTGAGCAACTCCAAACTAACTAAGAGCTTTAATTTCACGCTAGGCTGCATTGTCCCATTCACTGGGGTTACCCCCACCACCCCAAAAAAAAGAGAGAAAACCCTCTGAGAAAATGAAAAAAGAATGAAAAACACACCCATGGGTCCCAGAGGAGGTGGGGGGGGGTGGAGAAAGAAAGAAAGAAAGAGAGAGGGAGAGACAAACAACAACAACAACAGCCGAAGCTCATCCTTAAACAATGCAGACCTCGCACTAACCGTTACTTCTCTTTTAAACTGAGCTAATTGAGGAGCTGGAGGGGCTTGAGAAGGAGATGAAGGTGAAGGGGAGTCTGTCTCAAGCAGCTGCTGGAAGACGGCAGTTCACTTGATCTTCTCATGCCGTTGGTTCCTCGTTGGTTCCTCACACTTTCACTGTTTTGGTGAGCTCATCCCTCTCTGGCAAACTAGAGGCTGTTCACGTTGAATGGCTGCAAAGCGCTAGTTGTTGCACCTTTAATTCTTAAACCTGAGAAAAATAATAACAGTCTTGTGCAGGGAGGATGTGCAATTATCATTCAATCACATAATCACTTTACAAACCAAATTTTTACTGCTGGCCAAAAATAAAGTGGCATCTGCATCGTGAGCGGTAGACCAACAAAAGCTTTGAGGGATAATTATGTATATTTGATTTTGAGTACTTAATGCCTTAATGACAGAAACTAGCAAAAACTGAACTGTGAGAGATGTTCCCAGTAGGAGCGAACAGATGACATTCAGACTCCACTGCTTCTCCGCCACATGGCTGTCTATCTATCTATAACATATGTGAATGTGCAGTCTGATTTCAGAGTGTGTGTGCGTGTGTGTGTGTGTGTGTGTGTGTGTGTGTGTGTGTGTGTGTGTGTGTGTGTGTGTGTGTGTGTGTGTGTGTGTGTGTGTGTGTGTGTGTGTGTGTGTGTGTGTGTGTGTGTGTGTGTGCGCACGTACCGTATGGCTTGGTAAACAAAACTATATCTCAGACCAACATAAGACCGCTATAGGGGCTGCCTGCTTCCACTGGCCAGAGATCAGCCTAAACCTAATCCACACTAGAAGGGAGAGGACGAGGGGAGGGAGAGGCACCACGTTTTCACATCAACACACACACACACACACACACACACACACACACACACACACACACACACACACACACACACACACACACACACACACACACACACACACACACACACACACACGCACACATATCGGTCACACAAACACATGCCCATCCATCCAGGGGACAGCCACCTATTACCCTGTTGTGCCAACTGCCTCGGTTAAGCATGATAAATCCATTTTCTATGGGCAGTCAGGAAGACTGCACAGATAAGGGATAAGCAGAGCAGCACAGTGCCGGATTTAACCCACCTCCAAGACTGTTTCACACACGTTCACTCAGACACACACAGGCAGAGGAGGACTGTCCTCAGGCTGCCTCTCGGTTGTGTTTTGGGGCCTTGTGGGCTTTTCAACTGCACATTTGGGCTATGTTACAAAACAAAACTAATATTTAAGCACACAATTAAGTCTGTGCATGTGATGCCATTTCATGTATTTAACTTGACACATATCAGGTCAATTTCTCTTCAACTGTATTCAATATCTACGCCGACGCTGTTTTACTGATTGAGACAATTTGCGCCATTTCCCCTGCACTCATTCTGGGCCAAGCAGTGTAAGGTGGACCTGGTCTGCCTCCAACAGAAAGGATGAATTAGTAAAAAGAACACAGTGTACCCCTGGGTTCTGCCTGCAACCCACCGCCTGCCTGCCTGCCGTTGGCCTGCAGTTGGCAGGCCACTTTTGCCCTGCTTACCGTCCACTACAGCAAACCTATTCTCTGCCGCCTGTGCTGTGCCTACCAAGTAGCTCTGTGTGTAGGATTAGCTGTGTGTGTGTGTGTGTGTGTGTGTGTGTGTGTGTGTGTGTGTGTGTGTGTGTGTGTGTGTGTGTGTGTGTGTGTGTGTGTGTGTGTGTGTGTGTGTGTGTGTGTGTGTGTGTGTGTGTGTGTGTGTGTGTGTGTGTGTGTGTGTGTGTGTGTGTATAGCGCAAAGTGAGGCCGGGAAGACTCGGTAGTATGTTACCAGATCATGATGCAGGCCCACCTCAGCTTACAGCGGCACCGCGGCCGTCTCCGTCCAGTCCCCGTGAAACCAGAGGCGAGGGCTGACGCAGGAGAGACGCTGGCCCGGGGGGGGGGGGGGCGAGAAACGCGCACGCACTCACCCAGCAGCGATGGCCTCGGCCTCGGCCGCGTGTTTGTCAGTGAACCCGACGGTGTTGGAAATGAATAAGATCAAATAAAACAAACTTCAGCTTAAAGTAAGAGTTTCCCATTTCGAGGATCTGCAGACCAGCAGCCTATAACTCCATGCAAACTGCTTGTGTGGGCTCTGCACATATTGCCACACAGACTGTATGCCTCTCCATATGCACGGATTCACATGTTTGGTTGGGATGAAAGTGCTTTTATCTCCATCACCAAAGATACTGACTTGTAAAAATCACCACATTCTGTTGCCATGGCTGTGGTGTGGCTACAGTATGTATAGATTTCCCTTCATGCTTTAAAGTCCTTTGCCAATCTACATGGTGGAGTGAATTTCAAGGACTTATTTGATCTCCAAATCTAAAACCCTTAAGATGTGGATATAATCGGGGATCAATCGTTTTTGAACAAGTACTGAGCAAGCAAATAAAACTTTTCTACCCCCCACACTCACACACACACACACACACACTTGTGAACCGTGCAGGAAATAGTTAAACAATCTTGTGCACATTGTTAAACATCTCCGAGTTTTCCTGCCTCAAAAAGTTGGCAGGAGTTAATGAGACACGCTGTCGTCTATATTAGCAGTCCATCTCATTTGGATAAACGGGATTTAACTGGAGTCTGAAATAATTGATTTCAAAACGCAGCACATAAAAGTTTTAATTAACGACACCTCCTCGACCTCCGCGACGCATTAAAATTTCATGCAAATGCGCTTCCGTCGTGCGGAGGTGAGACAATACCGCACAGCCCGTGGAAGAAGAAAAAAATGCAAGTTTTGGCAAGTGCATGCAGGCTTCGCCACTTCTGGCTGCTCGGGTTCATCACCTACCAAGACCATTCCAGCAAACCTTTTATCAACATTAATAATGCATTGTAGATTGTTTACAGCAATTTTGCACGTTTTCTGCGATTTCTGAATTATTTACACAACAGACGAAGAACACAGTCTTAATGGGACGGCGGCAGCCCCCCACTTTACGCACGTCAGCGCGTATCCATCACGCGTCCGTGTGCGCAGGATGAGAACGCCACCACTTCAAGAACAACAGTCTGACTTCTGGCAGCGGCAAAGTACAAGACCATTAAAACTATCAGAGCGAATTAAAAGCAAATGTTCGAGTCGACTTTGGCTTACAGGTGTGAAACAGGCAGTATATGATCAGGGTGGCTTTTGAAGTTAATTTTTGACTGCCGTTATCTTAATTTCCTCTAAATACAAACACGGACTCTCAAGGAGATATGAGAGAATGCAAACAAATCAGCCCTGCTTGATATCCATCACTGGACCCGGAGACGCAACAACAGCAGCCTCAGCAGATCAATATGTACGGCGCATATGGGCAGCACGCGTCCATGCGGCGCTCGTGTGAGAGGATCTGCTGCCAATTAATTTTAATTAATGGAAAGAAAGAGGAAACTCGATGCGGACCTCTGCCTCGTACCACCAGGCTTGGAAAATCATCTGTGCTAAATATGCAGTAGGGCTGTCGGACTTATTTTACTGGGCGAATCAAATAGACTATTGATTAGAAAATGTCTCTCACTGTTTAAAAGTCGCCTCGAAAAAAACAAAACAAAACAAAAACCAGAAGCATTTTTGGCGATGGAGTTGATTTTGATACAGACGTGCTGCTTTGGCAATGGAATAAATATATATTTTTGCATCGTTTTCTTTCTGACAAACTATAAAAAGTGTGAGAAAGTTGCTGAGGTCTGCGCTGAAGGCCTGGAATAACACCGAGAAGGAATCCTGCATGTTTTCCATGAAGCTCTGTTTTAGGAAAGGAATGATTACAATTTTCTGCTCCGTCACGTAAATATGCATGGTTCCAAATATAACTGGAGTTTATTGAGTATAAGCGACAAAAACGGAGAGTCAAAACTGTTCCAATGAGAGGAGGGCGCAGGGCCGTGACCTCCAGGTGTCAATGAACGTGGAAGTCATAGAGTTAAGAGCTAAAAAAAAGCTGTGTAATTATAATGCTAAAGATTTTTTAACAGTATACAGGCATTCAAAAAAGGTATATTAAAAAAGGGGTTAAAAAGGGGTTAAAAAATACATAACTATATATAACAGAGTATGAGCGAACATTAACTCCTGACTGAACTGACCTCACGAGAAAAAAAAACAGATAAGTGAAAAATAATATACTTAATTGCAATCATTGTATTCAAACAAAAACGTGTAAGAGAAACCGTGAAATATAAAATATAAGCGCATGTGTGCAGCTCAGCGCATGCTGAGATATGCGGAGCGCACACGCGGCGGCCTGAAGCTGCAGACTCACCGAGCGCACTTCTGCATTTCTCGTCTAACTCCGCACTGACTGCAAGACATATGTGCATCTGCAAGGTGTGTGAAGTTGTCTAAATCTATATCTTTCCAGTGAGAAACCAAAAATAATTCCCGAAGAAAACAGAAAAGGTCAGCCATAACTTGACCTTTCATCTAATGCGCTTTGATTTGAAGTATTTTAATTCACCGACTGATGTACTTATACACGCTCAAATAGTATCTTAGAAAACACACTAATACGATGAGAAATGACATTAAGAAGTAAGAAGTCAGAATAGGATTATATCATTTAATCAGTTTAAAAGTGTCTTTGCCCAAGATTCTTATTTTTAACTATTTATTCGAGGACTTTATTTTATTATATTACTTAAACAATTAATACCCGGAAGAGAAGCCTACAATAGAGGTGGCAATAATAAAGATAATTGTAGCCTTGTACTGTGGCGGCAGAATTGCTTCCTGGTAAAGGACGCCCAAAAGGTCAAAACGGAGTCTATAATTTGATATTTCTGTGTGAACATTTGTAACAAATATCCAGATATGATATATTATTCCAAATATTGTTTGAAGCAAAAATGAAAAAAAAAGAAAAGAAAAAAAGCTTAATTCATTTATGTGGAAAATCTAACCTCAAACCACATGGCCTTGGAAATGTATGCACATGGTGCTGCAACACTTTATGAACGCGTTAATTTCTCAAAAAGTCCTGACGGTGTCTTTTAAATGAGAAACTATATGAAGTTACAGAATTAACACATGGTGGGGTTTTTTTTTTTTTATTTGTATTATTATTATTAGAAGAATAACTGTATTTTATCTTCGAACCAAACGAGAATCCCACAGCCATACGCAAACACTCTCGGCATGAACTTTAAATTGCCATTAGGTTCAAATAGTTGGCTGTTGTTTTTGTACTTTTAAAGGAGTGCGTTATTAAACCGGGGTCAAATAGGACCGCGTCCACCGTGACCCCAAAAGACTCCCGCGGCCGTGCGCGGCTGCAGACCGCGGCAGACCTCCCTCATAGCCGCAAGTCACAAACCCGGAAAAAAAAAAAGAAAAGAAAAAAAAAACCCTGTCCTACACAACTCCAGATATTGAAACTTCATCATAGCCCATTACAATAATCGGTCAGGTCGATTATTGCCTCGGGGCGTTTGTAATCAGGCTCGTCGCCAACTGTCAGGACACGCAGCCCTTCTTCCCCTTTCCCCAACCTCCGTTTTATATAAAATAGATTTGGGAGAAGCGCCATTTTCTCTCCAAACCATGCGCAATGAGACGCACAGGAAAGCCCGTTGGAGAAGTGCCACTAAAAAGAAAGGGGAAGGGAGAGAGGTGGAGAGAGAGAGAGAGAGAGAGAGCGAGGGAGAGTGAGGGAGGTTAAACACTATCGAGGAAAAGAGAGCAGCGTTGGAGGGGAACAAAAGTCCTCAATGCGCAACAACTGACGCGACAGACAACACTGTACGGCGCATACAGTAGAGGCAAAGCGCCACACCGGAAAATAGAAAAAAAAAAAAAAAGAAAGAAGGAAAGAAGGAAAGAGAGCAGCGGAGAGGCGCACTGAAACGGCGATTTGTTCCGTACCTGTGTCAAGCAGTAAGGGGAGTACATGGTGGTGTCTAGAGATGAAAATTGGAGGAGTTGATAACAAAGTTGGATGGAGGTTCGCTGCGGTGCCGCATTGCAAAGCCGCTGTGGCTCAGTCCAGGCTGTAACCCCGCCTCGCTCACTCGCTCGCTCGCTCGCAGTGAGACGCTCCGCACCAACTTTACTGCAAAGTTTTTTTGCAGCTCGCTCTCTCTCTCGCTCTCTCTCTCTCTCTCCCCCTCCCTCCCTCTCTCTAACTCTCCCTCTCCCTTTCTCTCTCTCTTTTTTCTCTCTCTCTCTCCCTCTCTCTTTTTTCTCTCTCTCTCTCCCTCTCTCTCCCTGCCCGCTCTTTTCACGTCGGCAAAACTATATACTTAAATTTTTCTAGGCATTATAATTTCGACATGTTTTTTTTTTTCTTCTTTTTTCAATAATTCGCTGCCGCTTGTATTCCTGCAGCACCGGAGGCGCTTCTGGTCTGCCTGTGATCGTCCGTTCAGCGGGGCGTTCTGCGACCCCGGTGCAATAGAAAGTTATTCCCTGAAACGTCCTTATTAGTTTGATGTATTAGTAATAGGACTAATGGTCCTACAGGGGCTCCGCCTATGTTTTTCGAGAATATTAGGATATAAATCTATCTATCTATCTATCTATCTATCTATCTATCTATCTATCTATCTATCTATCTATCTATCTATCTATCTATCTATCTATCTATCTATCGATCTATAATTAAAGATACACTTCCCAGTTTGCCCTGGACTGTACCCTGACTCACCCCTGCACAGTTTTTGTGTTCACGAGGCTTTCTTAAAGTACTAGATGTTTGTTAATCTATTGTTATGTACAAGATGCAGCATTTCAAAATCATACTGCTCTTGCACATGCACGAAACCTTTTGTACCAGTCTTTCCCCAGCAAAATGCACTGCACTGCCTTCTGTCACCTGTCTACCTGTCTGTCATTCTGTTTGCGTTCAACAAATCAACAAAAGGACACAAAGTTTGTCCAGATTTAACCCAAAGAAGGAAAAAAAAAAAAAAAAACCCACTGTCAATGTTTGTCCTTCAGCTGGGATTTATCAGTGACTTTATGGTGCTTTGTACAGTGTTTAGAAACTTTTTAAATCTCTTGTTGTATCAATTAAATATTATAAATGTTTACAGAATCTTTCTACTGTTGGCAAATATCATATTTTTAACTTTGTTTGATAAACCTGTCTTAAAGATCTTTGCCAGTGAGCGCAGAGCAAACACAAGACAGTGATTGAGTGGGCCAATTCCTTCAGAATGATCCCTTTTTTTTCCTGTTTTCAGCTCCTTTGGTCTTGTGAGGAACGCAGAAGAAAACCCAACAAAAGTTTGACCAAAGAAGAAACAGAGAAGTTTGAAACTTCCAACTCAGATTAGACTGTGGTCTGTAATCAGCCAATGATTTGGACTGAGAGTAAAACCCCTTCTGCTCTACGACTGATTCAAGTCCCTTCAGTTGAATAAGGAGCATATTCTTATATTGATACGTTATTAAAATTAATATGAAAGCGTGCAAGTGACTGCTTTCGATACTGCTGAAATGTCAGCCTGAATCAGTTCCAATTATTTGTATTCAAGTTATTTTATAAGGAGTACCGGCTGGAAGCGAAGCTTGCCGCTGTCAGCTCCGCTTCTGCTGATGATGCTCTTTGTTGATTGTTTTTGGGCAATGAGCTGTTTATTTGAAATAACCACACCTATAAAGTATTTACAGTACATTCACTTTTGTATTTTCTCAATATTTCTTGAGATTACTCTGAATTGAGCTAAAGTCTGAAGTTATTACAGCATGTTGTAAATTTGACTGTCTAAGACCGTCATTTATTCAGCTGTGATACCACTTGATTTCCTATTTTGCTCATATTCAACCAATTCCATGTCACATTCCAGCCTTATATGCATGTATATGGAGACAAAAGATACCTGAACTCGGGCAAAGTGGTCTAAACCAGCCTCATTGTGACTCCTATTGTATGGAAGCGATACACTCTGTTTCTAATCAGGCTTGGCTTTATCCTGGCCCGCTCCCTGCTCCTCAGCCTAATCAAACTCATATATGCAGGCAGAGTGCCTGCAATTATACATAAGCCCCAGCCTTGTGCATGTGTGAGAGAAAGTGTGTGAGTGAGAGTGTGTGCGCGAACATTACCGCTTGGAAGTGCATGCGTGTGTGTGTGTGTGTGTGTGTGTGTGTGTGTGTGTGTGTGTGTGTGTGTGTGTGTGTGTGTGTGTGTGTGTGTGTGTGTGTGTGTGTGTGTGTGCATGCGTGCAAGGGTGCGGTTTTGGGGGTTGAAGTCACCCCAGTGGTTGAATGCCAAGTTTTTCAGGGGGATATGAAGCTGTGCAGCTTTACGAGACCTCGGCCTGTGTAGGATACTTAGACACTCACACCACAGACACACATGCATACAATGTACAGTATATGCACAACTTACGCTCGCGCGCACACACACACACACACACACACACACACACACACACACACACACACACACACACACACACACACACACACACACACACACACACACACACACACACACACACACACACACACACACACACACACACACACACACACACATAGCGACATACATGGCCACAAATGGTCTGGTGGTCAAAGATACACTGGCACAAAAAAGCAAGACAAAGGAAAAACCACCCTGAAAAATACAAAATAACAGTAAAAGAAAGTCAAACATATCGAGGTGTAATGTTCTTTTCCAAACGTCTCTCCTCTTTCCAAACCACACCCCACCACGGCACAGGCCCAAACCCCAAAGCCTTTGTGGGCTCCCTCACTTTCCTACTTTTTCTTTCAGTCTACTCCTTTTTCTCATTCTCAGTTTTTCTTTAAAAGAGATTTCTCCTCCTTCTCTCTTATGTTTTCCTTTCATATTCTTTCCACTGTCTTCATCGCATATGCTGGCCTTTTCATCCGATTTCACAGATAGTCGTCGTCTCTTGCTTCATGTCTGGAATTAGGTGTCCATCTGAGTATTCAGCAAAGAAGCTTGGCTACAGCAATCAAACTATAGCAACCGCAGGAGTTACAAAACACTGCCACTCTGCTTTCTCTTGCAAACTCTGCCTCCGACCACAATCAAACAGTCCTGTCTCAGCGTCACCTCTGAAAGCCCCCCGAGCACTCAGGGATCTCGTGGTTTCCGAGACTACATTTACCATTAGAAAGCACATGCGAAAACCATATGGTGTGTCTAAAGTTAGCATGTTGTGGTCTTCCATTGACACACAAGCACAGCCCATATACTTGCTGTTTACCATTGCCTGTGGCTAGGCCATTAAATATTGAAAGTGATGTAGCATACTGATACTGCCATTAGCATGCTAAATGTGTGAGACAGGTGGTTGAGGCTGCCTTTCAAAAGGCAGGAAATATGTGGACGGAAAATATGTGTAACTGTACCGTTTACTACGCCGTACAGTGTAAATATTGTTTGGGTAAGCTGTTTATGTGTGCTCTGGGAAGGAGCACGCCAGTCAAATGCATACAGGCATATGCAGTCAGAAAGAAATGGCTGACTGGCCGCTATGGCTAACAAGCATATCATACACACTGTGGATCCCAGAGACTGTATGGATCTGTTAGCAATCTGAGTGTGTGTGCACAGCAATGTGTTGCGCCTGCTGCTTTTTATGTGTTTACTGTGTGTAATTGCTGCTCATACGTTGCACTCAGACTGGCTTGGATTACTGCAATTCTGACATGTTTGTACCCAGCAGAAAGAGAATGTATAGCTTTATGTTGCCGTCTGATGTCATTCTTCCTTAAAGTAAGCCAAAAATGCAACACTGCATTAAGCAGGACAGAAGAGTTGTGCTTCGGTGATCTGAAAGTTCAACCTGAAACAAACGGTATCGAAAGTACATATTAAAATGGCTCAATACAGCTTTTCATGCAAGAGGTATGTTATATAAAAAAAAAATAAAAAAAAAATGTCTTCAGTTCGTAAATTCAAGAATTTCACTTTTTTATAACAGGCGTCTAACTTTTGTCCTCCATCTGAAAGAAATATGCGCAGGCTGTGTTGTAAAGCCAAAACTTCAAGCAAGCATGAATAATACTTAAAAAAAAGAAGAAAAAAAAAGAAAACAGGCTGCCAAAAAGTTGACATTTTCAGGAAATATAGTGTTTTATTTTCTAGAGAACTGTTGCCACATGGCAGCAGAGTCACCAGAAAAATCCAGGATGACATGGAGAGCCCTTTACAGGAAACGGACGTATGAGCATGCTGAACAGCAACATGAACACATGAATTCCAGAAGTAGGCTTATTAGTGAATAAGTGAAAAGGTGGGAGATGATACATAGTTGGACAAATACAGGGTGTGTGTGTGTGTGTGTGTGTGTGTGTGTGTGTGTGTGTGTGTGTGTGTGTGTGTGTGTGTGTGTGTGTGTGTGTGTGTGTGTGTGTGTGTGTGTGTGTGTGTGTGTGTGTTTACCCTGTATGTATCGGACACGAGGAAACATTCAGGCATCCCTGGGCCTCTCGTAGGGTCGTCGTTTACCAGGTAGGTGTCAGTAGCCTGAGAAAAAAAAAAAGCAAAAGTTAAGTTACTATTTACATTTTTTGACACACAAAATGTGTTATCATATCATGTCACAGATCTAAAATGATTTTTGTATAAACCTCCTTAAATGATGCAGTGGAATATAATAGACTTTGCAACTATTTTAGCCACCGAAGATTGTAACATTTACCACAGACCCAGTTTACCAGGTATTAATTTTTCTTACAATAAAAGATACCACAGCTACTTGTTTTCAGGACAACAGCTGAAAAAGAAAAAAGAAATAAATTACTAAATGCATTCTCTTAAATTAGCCTGACCACAACTGGAGTTTTTTTGCTTCCTCAATCCATGCAGGAGTCTTATAACCCGTACCGATTGCATTTTATCCACAGAAGCGCCACAAGACTTGCACTGTAAAACTCCAGTTGGATTGTCTGTAAGTGCCAGTGTGTATTCTTGTGTGAGTGTGTGTGTGTGTGTGTGTGTGTAGGTGTGCATTCAGGGAGCTTCATTTGTATTCTAAGTCAAGCAGGCAGGCGGGCAGGCAGGCAGGGTTCTGGCAGGGCCCAGAGCTGTGAAATAGGCTCTTCTTGCAGTTCTGCCGTTGATTGGATCAACCTATCCCACTCTACTTAGCTGAAGGGAGCCCAAATCCCACAGCCGCTGTGCCGTTCTGTGAAATCCTATTTCATTTCACAACTTTAACGGATAAAAAAGCATGCGCGCACGCTTGTGCCAGCCCAAGACCCCATGCCACATTTATTTATTGAACAGGAGCAGAGAGAAAACAGTGTATCTAGTTTTGTATTTAATTTAAATGCACACGCACAGATAAGAGTCCCACTTGCTCAAAAATATAATCGCCCCTACGTGTATATACATTTTTTTTTTTTCCACACACGTGTTCGCTTCTCCTTATGCACAGAAACACACACAGGCGCACACCAGTGCACACGTGCATGCCACTTACGCAGACACACAGACACAAACCCCATAATAAGAGCCAGACGTTGGCAGACCACACAGCCCTGAGTTGTGGTGAAAACAAAGGCTATTCATATCCTTCGCAATGAGAGGTCTGTACAGCTAACTCTCTTTCTCCCTCTCTCCCCCGTCTCTCCCCTCAGCTTTTTATTACAGATAATCTGCACTCACAAACCTTCCATTTTTCTGCAATTGTGTGATTTCTAATCATCTTTATTAGTCCATAAACATGTTTTTTTTTGTTCCCTGAGTCTCTTTTTATTGCAGAGGCCCTTGACTCCTTGAGGGGGCAACACAGTACCTATTGTTTAGTTTTGAGATGATGATGAAGCCAGGAGCAGAGTGAGAGAGGCCTGCTGATAAGACCGCAATGCATCATGGGAAAGGGGGGGGGAGCAGGGTTCCTCAGGTCTGTGCGTACAAATATGTGCTGATGCGCATACAAAAACACAGGAGACAAACTGTAAGTACCTCAAGTCTGCCAGGCCACATGAGTCTGATAATGAAACAACGCATCTGATTGGCTGGCGGTCAGACTAATGGCCCGAATCCACAGCACCTGTGTGGGGGTCCACACCAGTGTGAGCCTGCCCACTACCAGAAAACATACCACAGTGCATCAGGTGTGCTGGAGCCTCTGTGATTGGCTGCACCAGGCCAGAGACAGGGTCAGGTGCACAAGCTAGCCTCGTCGGATTGGTTGAGCCGGACCCAAAAAGCTGCGGGTGAGAAAGGGCTGTTTTCATTGGCTGCCACAGCCTCATTCTGCTGGTGAATGGGTGTCTGGGCGGATGGCACTGGGACAACTGGGAGCGTGTGAGGAGACATACTATTTGAGAAAATCTTTGTGCATATGTAGCTCTTCGTATCCGCAGAATCTCAGCATTACCAATCCTTTAACTCGACGTCTGGAGGAATAATATAAACACACAAAAAGCAACTGCTCTCCAACAATAGATCTTTAGCTCTCATCTCATATTAACCAGCTGACAAAAAGGAGTTTAAATGCCCTTTTTATGTCGTCAGCCAAAGAAACAGGTGCTGATGAACCTCAATCCCATTGTGCAACAGTGAATAACATGAAGCTAATGAATAGGCTAAGCTCTGTACCTGCCACTGGGGAGGCCAGAACATACTGACTCCCTTTGTAGTAAACCCCTCAAAAACTCCAGGCCCCCAAACACTCTCTCCTGCAGCAGTGTATGAATTATATATTGTACTATATATATAGAACATATGCCCAGCCCATATGGCCAGCCCTGAGCGAAAAAATCTCAAAGCCCTCCTTAATTAACATTTTAGAGGGAAGATTTGGAGGCGGGAGATTGAGTCAGTGACCTATTTGGAGTCCATCATCGCCCAATGCAAATGTGTTAATTGAGACAGATTTTCCTACTCCACAAATATGTGGAGTAGGGGATGCAATGGAAAAAAAAAATTTTTTTGTTTCTTTTTTAAAATGTGTTGTTGTCCAAGCCATCTGATTTAAGGTATGGGTATAAGATTAGTCTTGAACTGTCTCTCCTGCTGCCTTTGCTGACAAAAGAAGACCCCTCTCTCTCTCTCTCTCTCTCTCTCTCACTTTTTTCCCTTTCAATCTCACTCCGTCTTCCTTTGGCTCGCTCTCTATCTGTCTCTTTCTCTCTTTGGGTATATGTGTTGACGACCATATGGCCAAATTCTTTGGAGGTGAGATCTCCGAAACCTGCTCGCACACTTGCGCGTACACTCACACGTGTAGTGACACACACACACACACACACACACACACACACACACACACACACACACACACACACACACACACACACACACACACACACACACACACACACACACACACACACACACACACCTCCACAGAGCTTTGTGTATGAAAGGCCCTGATGGTGGAATTTGTTCTCAGATGGCTCCATTTTAAAGCACATGAATGGCAACATATCAATGATCCTCCTCTCCAGCTTTATGTCTCCCTGCATCTCATATTAGCGCGCGCGCGCACACACACACACACACACACACACACACACACACACACACTAATTTGCCACCTACACACCAAAATGTACACTGCTCTCACACCTGGTGCAGTCATCGTCTTGTTTCCAAAAAGGATTTTTATTCTGGCTGCTGCACAATCCTCCGCCACAACTGCTATCAGCACTGTCAGTCCATCTTTTTTTTTAAACCGTAATTATTATCACCACTATTGTGTCTTAACCACGTTTTTATCATCCCGACTTGGTGGCTGAAAATACCACTGCCAAGTTTAAGGCACAAGATGAATATGGGGAAGGGGGGAGACAGTCCAGCCAACCTGCGTGAGATGGCAACCACTTCAAAGACGCCAGGCCGCACCGGCGATCTGTTCCACGTTGTGTGAGGAGTGTATGAAAGGCAGAAATGGCCGCCGTGTGAGTCCCTGCCAAATCTACCTCGGGGAGAAATGTTGGAAAAATATGATTTTTCACACAGCCATCTCTGGGGGTTGACGAGAAAACAGGAAGACTAAGAAGGAAGATGAGAAACGGACGGGCTGCATTAAAAAAAAAAAAAAAGTATAGATGGATGGCTGAGCATAGTGGGGCTAATTATTTCACTCTACTTGTGGGTCCTGAAGGTTTGGTTGGGTCAGAAGTACAGCCAAGATGCAGAGCTGAAGATTTCATTTGGCTTAAATGTGCAGTTGTGTTTTACACAATAGTAAATGGTGGGATTCTGGATAAGGCGGGAGGCACATGGCATGAACAGTCAGTTATGAACTGTTATACAAGACTGACTGCAGAATATATTGACATTTTCAGATGACTAAAGCATTAAGCATTCGAGTTATCAAAGGTGATGAGAGGTAAAACTTATGAATGCCACTTTAATTGATGTGAAACTATTCCAGGCTTGACAATAGACGTCTTGTCTTTATATAAATAAAATAAATGAAAAAAAACACCCTATCCTTTCACCAAAACTGTTATGATGAAACAAGTTTGAACAGAGAGCGCATTGTGACACACCCCAAGATTCACTTGGCCTGGCACCTTGCCTGTCAACTACTGATCTTGCTAGACAGGATAGGCTATGGACTGTGTCCTTAAGATAATACCATGCCAATTGTAACACTGAACTTCTTGGGCTTCAGCATATCATCGCCACACCACTCGCACCATACGCCTGCTTAGTGCATTTGGTAACTCAATACCGCTGGCACCCCCTATTCCTACATGGCTTCTTATTGAAGCTTTCTTTTTTTTAATAGCCAAACCACACTCAGTTAAGGTCTAACTCCACTGGCTAAGTGCATTTAACAATGAGGTTTGGGCTGGTACAATCAGCCCTTTGTGTCACACAAGAACTGATCCATGGGGAGATTTTCTTGTGGTTATGGTTCTAATACAGCCGAGTTTACCACAAAGACTAGGAAGCATAGAGTTACATTACAACACGACCGCGCACGCACATATGCGCGCGCGGAGTATGACTCAATGAGGCAGCACATTAAGTAAATTTCAAACGCTTCACCCACTTTCAACTCAAGCAAAATGATACTGAGATGATGAGAATTTATTTAGTAAGATACAAAGGTTCCCGCCCACCTACCGACTTGGCACCAATAACTTTCTTCACTTTTACTTGACTGACAGGTTTGATGGTTGGCATGTTTTCTCTACAACAACCACAGCTCAAGCAAGTGTGAAATTATAGGCCTACAATCAAAACACACAGAGAAGCCTACGATCATTGCCAATTACGAACCATTGTCGAATGACTTTCTCATCTTAATAAATATCTTCAATTATTGGGAAACTTGCCACAATGCAATTTAACATTATTGAAGTGCTTGCAGAGTTGTGCAGGACAAACAGTTTCACTCGTTCCACAAACTGAATATTTAGAATAAACATTCACACCCTGCCTTTGTGAGAGAATGAAATCAAATTGCTCCTGTTAAGTAACAAACCGAAGAGGCAAGTGGTTACTTTCATATTCTTTGTTTGTGCTTTGATAGATATCACCTATTTCCTTTTAATTGGCCAAATAACACTTTAACATTGTCTTAAATATAATCACATGGTGTCTTGGTTAATATAAACTAAAACATTTCATTTTGAGGGACTAACTCCTCTGAGGTTCCTCAGTAATTAATGACATAACCTAATATGTAACAGCACTTGCAACATGGTTAAAAAGTTGTATTTCCACATTGATGAAAAAGGCTGAGCATTTTTAAGTTACTTGGTATTTTATGATGCATGGTTGTAGTTTTGACACAACCTTAAACGTCAAAAGGTGTTATTTAAATACAATTTTAATGAAATAAAATGCAGTCAAAATCTGAGATCCAGGTACAATTTGAATCTCTTGAGCTGAAAATTAAAAAAAATATTGCTATTTTATTATGCCATTCAAAAGCAAATACTTATTACAAATCCACAGAGGAAAACCTGAATAAACAATGTGAAATACATTGTTACATTATTACATTATTATTACATTTAATATTTATGTGTGCTAATGCTGCTAACTTTATATGTAAAAAAAAAAAAAAAAGGAAAAAAAAAGATGACTATCTTATTGTCCTCCGATTTTCAGTTGGGTGTTAAATAATGGGGTGTATTAATTAAGGCGACTTTCTAAGATCTCTTCACTTGTTCCTGGGGCACAAAGACGGTCTGTGTGTCACCTCAACCCCCCCCCCCCCCCCCCCCCCTCCCGAAAATCGCTATAAAGTGTCATCAGTCGCGCAAATGAGGTGCCCATTGATTAAAAAAAAAAGAAGAAGAAGAAGAACCCAGCAGCCTCTGACAGAAAAAGACAGTCCGGGTGCAAGGTGGATGTATGCAGCTCTGCACTCCACCGGCTTATCTGCGCTCTCACAGAGCAAAAGAGCCGTCATCATCTAAAAACACCCGCATACTGTCTCCATGTCTTCGCTTTTTAGATCTGCATTTGCGTTTCATTCTGTTTGATCTGAGCTGTGCAGAAGGATCAGCTTCCACGTTGACAATCGGTGTCTACAGGGCCACTCAAACGCCTCTGCAAACACTCCAGCCTGCACACTGTTAACGCATCACAGAAGATACACTGATTTCTACTGGGCAAGGACTTTTTTTTTTTTTCTAATGATAAATTAGAAACGCAAACATGGCAGCTATGTAGGCTATTTGGAAAAGATTTTAAAAATGGGGGGAAAGACGATCTTAAAAAAAAAATGTAAATAAGAAATAGTAATGTATAAAGGTATAAGTTATGAGCTGCAAGAAAATATATTGTTGAAAATCAGATATTTAACAATCCCTCTTTATCTATCTATCTATCTATCTATCTATCTATCTATCTATCTATCTATCTATCTATCTATCTATCTATCTATCTATCTATCTATCTATCTATCGTCTAGATGCGGTCAAAGTGTGTGAATTTGGAGTCATTGTAGTTCTCAAATTTGGCAAGTGAAGAGGTGGTCACTTCTGCACAAAACATCATCACTCTGCCACTTGGTCGCGCGCGCACGCACATATAGACAGGTACCATCATCATCATCATCATCATCATCAACATCATCGTCATCGTCACCATCATTATCATTATCATCATCATCATCATCATCATCATCATGTATGGCAGCAGATCAGACCCCGAAGTCTAATCCATGTCTCATAAAGTCCACACAGGTATCCAGGACCTGAAATAAGTGTGTGGACGCAGACAGTTAAACAAAACGTGTTTTGTTTCATTCCAGTCCTATAGACTTTACCCTATAGGCCCAACAGAGGGGAACTATTGAGTTACACAGCACGTACCATTATAGCGTAGGGAGATCTGCCAACCCTCTCAATGCCCCATTTTCCTTTAAAAGTTCAGCTTCCAAAAAAAAGTGAGAGAGGGAGTGAGAGCTGAGGGAGGAAGACTTGGGTCTCTTCGCTGTTGCCGGAAGCAAAAAAAAAAAAAAAGGGACCTTTACACAAGTCGGCCTTAGGCCCAGATAGAAAAAAACAAAAAAAACACGTTCTTTCAAAAGTGGGTCCACTCTGCGAGAGATAGGAGGAAAAGAGGACAGCAGCTCCGAGCCCCTCCGTCTACCGCCGTTTGGCGTCAGATGCGCCCATGTCCAGCAGAAAGAAGTCAGCGAGACGCCTGCGCCAAAGTCCCGAGGTGCGTCCTTCAGCGGCTAAACTTGTCCAGCAGATAGGGAGACGCAAACAAAACAAAAAACAAACAAACAAACAAAAAAAAACTCCCCGAAATATTATCAATATCAACGATTTAAAAAAAAAAAAATGGACGGAAGAGGTGACGCAAAGTAAGTTGTGTTTATATTATTTTTCCGTGTGCAGCCTTTGCAGTCGAGCAGCTTCTGAGTCCAAAACGTGTCCAAAAGCAGCTGTCTCCAAACGCCGCGCGTCCGATCTGTTTTACCCTCGTATCTCTCGCGCTCTCGCTCGCTCTCTCTCTCTCTCTCTCACTCTCACTCTCTCTCTCTCTCTCTCTCTCTCTCTCTCTCTCTCTCTCTCTCTCTCTTCACTCTCTTGTTCCAAACACACACAAACACACACGAGCACACACGCGGAGTTACACACGAACGGGGGGACACCCCTGGTCCCTCGCCGCCTCCTCCTCAAAAGCTGACGAGATGAAAGAGCAGCCTGCGTTTCGCTCCTTCAAATCGCTGCAGCCTCCGCCGAAAGCGAAATGCCTGCACAGCGGCGGCGCGGACCCGAGCGGGGCTCCGGGTGCCTCGGTGCGTAAAATGGAAGCTTTCCGTGCGCTCCGGCACCGACAGATCGCCTCCCTAAAAAAAAAAACCAACAACCCCAAAACAAAACCAAAAATATATATATATATATATATTTATATATATTTATATAACAGCTACTAAATCAGCTCGCCTCATCAGCATGTGCCCTGTTTACACGTACACACACACTCACACACAAATAATAGCGGGGGGAATTAGGGCAGTTGTTTGCGGTGACTGTGGGTGGGGAGGGGAGGGGGGGAGGGGGGGCGCCGGTGCGGTGCGGTGCGGCTGGCGGCGGCTTCGAACGGGTGAATTATTAGGTGAATTATTAATAAAGCGAGCGGTGTGCAGTCTGTCGCGGTGAGAGCAGGAGCGACCAGGGAGCAGCTGGGGCTTTAGGAGCATTAGGAGGACCAGGGGCTAAATCACGGACTGCGGGGATTAGGGCTGCGTTGGCTCCTACCTACCGACAGCCTACATGCGCTCAAGGTTTCAGAGTGGCACCGAGGGCACAGGGCTGAGCCGCTCTAACTTTTGATTTCCGTGGCTTTAAGCGTTACGACCTGGAGCAGAGTTCAAGCAACAGGAAGTCCCAATACGGACAAAATAGATCCTTAAAGGATTTGCAAGAACGTCTTTTATCTTCAGTATCTGACATCCTTCAACAGCAAAAACAAACTAAACAAACTGTTTTTCTAAATCGTAAAGTATACCGCAGCGAGACACACAATTGAGGTAAAATGCATCCCGTTGATCACATTTTTTCATAAAGATGAGAACTTCAAGCTCAATGTAATAATATATTTTTGACAAATATGGTCTTGAAACCTGCTCCACACTTCACTAACACAGATCTATTGCCACTGAATGACGCAGCGAGGCCACGTAATTAAATATGTCAGATTTACAAAGTGCAGACTTTATAGCAATAAAATATCAGACTTTGGGGAAATTAGTTCAGAACACACACGAAAGACATTTTTAATAAAGTGCCCATTGTTTTTTGGGGGGGGACTTTAAAGTGCCAGAACCAGCAGAGTACCACCCCCCCCCCCCCCCCCCCCCCCCTCTCTCAAAAAAAAAAGAAAAGGACAGAAAGAGTAAAACACATGTGGACACACACTCCTGTTATTATTAGAGCAGTGGCTGAAAGGAAATTCAGAAATGTCAGCGGAGTCTCAAATTAAGAAATCTGGTAATTTAAAGGAACCTTTACATGTCCTGGAAAGAGGGTATTAAGTGTTTTGTTATAAATGAATTTGGCCAGCAGGACATGTGGGGACACCGTGGTGCCCCACAAGGGTCTGGCACAAAGAAAACTCCCTCCAGAAAATGAGCAGCAGAAATAAGTGATTTCATTAAACTTAGGGAACAACACAATTTCAGAAAACATGCCTAAATGAAAAATAACAAATAACCAGTGAAAAGCCCAGAGCAGCTTCTGGCACTGAACTTATTGGCTGGTCATCTTTAAAAATTCACTTGTTTCTTGTTTCAGGCTGTGCTGTGCGAATGGCTGGTTCAACTAAAGGCAACCAAATACATAATTTCCTTGTTACTGCGCATGGATGCAGCACCTGATCCTTACTGTCAAGTCTCGTCCCATTTCTAAATCAATGCTTTTTTTTTGTTGTCAGTTTGTGCGTGTGTCGTTATCTGCTTCCCCCACTTACCCCCTTAAATCAGACGTCTAATGACATTCCTCCAGCATGACGGTTTATTAATAATTAAATGTTGACCTCCCCACACATTTGGCCACATTAATTAATAATTTCTAAATGAATTTGTTTTTGTTTCAGCCTAATTTGGATTAAAAATGCGTCTGTGGTGGGACGACATGTGGGTTTAATTACTTTATATTTTCTCATGGTGAAGTTTAGAATTTATTTTTTTTTCAGAAAAGAAAGGCCTCTCTGCTCCAGATTCTTAAAACCACAGTGAGAATAAGAATGCATCTCTAGTTTTTGTTTGTATCTTGAGTTTTAATTTCTTAAATATTTGTTTTGATCAATTTCTATTATATTATCCAAAACTCGATTCTAATAAATAATGCAAAAAGAGAAGATATGTAATTAAACACTGTGTCTATATGGTGATCTGCAAAGTTTCGCCTACCTCCTTTATTAACAACTTAAATTTAATTCATTTTTTTAATTTATTCCCTACCAGAAAAATATTTGACGCAAGCCAGATTTGTTTCAATATGAAAAAATGAGCCTTTTTTACTTTGTAAGGTCCTTGATATGTGTGCCATATATTTTTTTTCTCTCTCTCTTTTTTGCAACATTTTTGCAAAAGTACTTTTATGAATGACATTTTTCTAACATCATAACTGCAACAATCTACCGAGGCAAAATTAGATTAGCTACATTAAATACAATATATATCTTATTGATGAAAATAATCAGAAGAGTGACTGATGGACTGAACTTGTATTAACATATAAAAACACGCATCCAATAATAATAATAATAATAATAATAATAGTAATAATAATAATAATAATATTAATAATAATAATAATAATAATTTTAAGTTGATAATTTATTTGTTAATGGACAATCAGGAAACGTGTCTCAAGCACCTGTAAAATATTAATGGTTTAAACCGTGGTCAAGCCTAATTTCTTCTTAATCAAATTGCTTCCCTAGAATGCTTTCTAGTGAGTTTTTTTTCTTCTTTTTTTTACAGATGCTGATGATTCTGGAGCACAGAAGTCTTCGCCGGCCTGCTTGGAGAATGACCAGTTGATTGGAGAAACACCAAAAATGCGGCTCTAAACCCCAAATAATCCCACAACACGCTTTTTTTCTTCACCCTTAATGAATGTACAAATAACAGTTCGCGCAGTTAGACCGCACAGCGAGCCCGACTCCACCAACTTGAGCTCAAAAAAGGCCACACACACATTTGGCGCAAGTTTCAGGTTACAGCTGCAATTTTACCCCTGAAAAATAAAACAAATGCAATTGAAAGAATATCTGTAAAACGAGAAAAAAAATCTTTAGAAACGAAAACAAACGGATGAGCTTGGTTTTATAGTTTCTGAATGAGAAAAAATCGACAAAATGTCATAATATTGAATCAGATTATGTAAATCTTTTATTGGACAGCCAGATGTTCACATGATATATATATATGTGTGTGTGTGTGTGTGTGTGTGTGTGTGTGTGTGTGTGTGTGTGTGTGTGTGTGTGTGTGTGTGTGTGTGTGTGTGTGTGTGTCTGTGTGTGTGTGTGTGTGTGTGTGTGTGTGTGTGCAATAAAAGCCTAAATCTGAGCATATCCGCAGCATAATGATTGGCAACAGTTTCCAGACACAGAAACAAAGTGGAGTCATTTCAAAGGCTTATATAACCTTGAGGTTTTTCATTCGATATTACATTGAGGAGTTTCGATGAAAACGCCTTCAGTTAAAGCATAATCACATTTGGCCTAATAAAAATAAATTGTTTAAAAAGCGCGAATGGAACTTGATTTATTTAAGTAAGGAGTAGTAGCGGTTGTGTTTTTGTCAAAAGAAGAATAAACAACTTATAAAAGTCCTCAAAACGAGTTCAATTTAAAACTTCATAATCACACTTTTATGATTCATTCACGCCACATGGAGGAAACCCACTCGCATTTCTCTATTAATGTGGCTTAAATAATAATTTATAGACCCTCCTCCTGATGCTGATCCACCATATGTTTATAGCATTTGACCTCATTTCCTCAATTCCCATGTTTTTCTTACAATAATGCTGATAAAAAATAGAGGAGTGCTGGTCTGACTCTGACCCGTTTAAATAGTCATCAAGCAGGCTGTTGTAATTAATGAGGACAGGGAACAAAACAAACAAAACAAAACAAAAATCAAGAAAATATGATTTTGTCCCTTCACCATAAAGGAAGAATCTCACAGAAATATGTATATCTCGAATGTTACAGCAATAAAACAACCCATAAAAAATGAATTTTATAAAAATAAAGCAACGGTCAGCTGATATGTGGCAAGAGTTACAAAACAAACTAAAGCCCATTTGTTGGCATGCAGGAGTCCTAATCATGTAAGGCAACTTATAAGCGTCAATTAGGCTGAGCTCTGGGTTAATGAAAGCCTTGAGCGGTGAGTCTCACCACAGCCCCCTAAACCAGCCATTACTGCAGACCACAATGACTCTGATACCACGCTGTTTTAAGACCTAACATTATGTGGGCAACAAGTTCCCTCAACCTCACTGTGAGAAAGAGAAGGGCATGCTGTGGGATCAGTCAGGCACAATTCAGACAACAATGATTTTTTGATTTTTTTGTCCAAAACGTTTGTCAGTAAAGAAGTGACAAGTTGGGGGTTTTTTTTTGGTTTTTTTTGCATCCTGTGTTGGAAACTGTGACTGACACATTTTCAGAGGTTTAAAGACTTCTGAAAGACAGAACTGCTCAGTGGATGGTCGTGCAGTCGCATGTTCACAAGCTCAGACAACAAAAATACTAATAAGAAGCAGGTATTTTAAAAAGTCAATCAACAGGTGAACATTTCACCCAAAACAATTCACCATTGCACTGTATAGTATGGATGTTAAAGTTTTAAATATTGTTGTACATAACAGGCATCTATGTACCATGCAGGTAATTATCATAGACCTTAAACCTTTCATTGTTATTCTTTTAAGGTTTTGAAACATGATTATGAACTACTTGATCCGTTTATTTCAAAGGTCACGAAGGTTAAACGCCATCAAAGTATTATTTTAAATCAAACTTAAGTCCATCCTTATAACTAGAAAAGTAATGCGCGCGCACACACACACACACACACACACACACACACACACAAAGGAATTTTGAGGACACAGTGAACCAAAAGGGCCGCTCAGCACAACAGCGTCAGCCGCTATTCTATTTACAAATTCTTAAAAAACAACAGTGTGACATATAGAGGCAGGAAACAAATTCCCACGCCGCAGCTAAAAAGGGACAATCATAAAAATCTCCCAGGGTGAAGAAAAAAATAGCTGCCGTGGACAGAAGGAATGACTGTATGTGACTATACAACCAAATGTGCACTATATTACTGTGCCAGGGGTTCAACCAGACTGCAGAACAAAAAGGAGAAACATACATTCAAAAGCTCACTCCTGCTGCCACTCTGATTAAATCACCACACACTGACTTTCGACTCCAACACGACGAACACCTTCTGCCCTCTGCATGCTACAGTGCAGCTCGGGGAAAATTAAACACTCACTTATACAAATATATGCTGTACCGATGCCATACATCATGCATCGGTGGAACTATTATTTTTCCTTTCATTCACTCTCCACTATTGAAAGGAACGGCCTGCAGAGTCGTGCATCCCCGTGCAAAAAAAAAAAAGTGCAACACGCAGTGGAAAGGGGAAAGGGGAAAAAACAAGGCTCTTTTTGTCTGCGGCAGCCGAGGTTTTATCCCTGCATTGCAGAGTGTTGTCTAGCATTACAAATCTCGGGCCCCGGCCTGGACGGACACAGGAGGGCTCTGCTGGCCCCGCTCACACTGTCTGCATCCTTTACGCTCTGCCATGCAAATAAACCCAAATGTGAGAGCAGCTGAGGGAAAGAGCAATGGAGATTGAAGGCTGTTGAAGGGTGGGTGGGTGGGGGAGATGGACATGAAGGGAAATGAAGGATAGCTTGAAGGAGGAAATGAAGAAATATATGTGGCAAGTAAGGAAGGAAGGCAGGAAGTAGTTAGCGTCAAGTAGTTGCATAGGGACAAAAAGCAAGTAGGTCTGCTGGTGTGCAGAGAGACGGAGAAAAAAAAAAAAAAGAAAAAAAAAAGCGGGCACTAACCGGCCATTGGAGGGGTGAGGAATGCCCGGCCCTGGCACAGGAGAATGAGATGGAGGGTGGAGTATGTTCACATTGCTGCTGCCAGCTGAGCACATTCCCACTACAGAGTCATGGAGACTTTTTAACCTACAGATTTCGAAGCAGCAGTCTAGTGAGAGTTTTCCCACTGGGACACAATGAAACAGCCCATACAATGATTAATGTATAAAACACCGCAGATCAAAACTCCTACAGAGTCCTGAAATCATCTGCCGAGGCCAGAAATCCTGAAAGTAACAATACTGTATGTATGTGTGTGTGTATAAAAAAAAAAATCTTTTATAAAACCTTTGTTATGTTATTTCTTTTTTCCTACATCACAAATCTCTCACAAGGGTTCCTGTGAAGACTCAGATGTTATTGTGAATATTGTAAGTCCCGAAGCCAACAGCACAACTTAGGTTTATTAAATAAACCGTTGTAAAAACTACCATTCCTTTTTGGATATAGTGAGCCATATGACACACAAACTATATACACAGCATAACACCTCCCAACCACCAAGATGGATATGAAGAAAATCAACTTTGTTACATTACACACTTTTTTACTGCTTTCTTTTTGTCAACTGAACAGTGCACTCAAAAGCACGTTTGGGAGAGAGAACACAAACGTACTGATATGAAGCTGACTGATTACTTCTATTTGAAATTACAGCTCTTTTTAAAGATAGTTCACAAAAATATGAAAGCACAAGAAGTTGTCGCAAAACAATTAAAGACAGTCCAAAAATATAAAACATGGCCAAACACTCAAGAAGGTGGTAAATATGGCACAAACTGACGGCTGATCAATTATTCATCATCTACAATTATCCCAGAAAGACTGTGTATCTGCCACTACATTAAGAAAAAAAAACAGTCCTCTCTTCACATCGACGATACAGCTTCGAGAAGAAAACAAACCCTCTTCTGTTTGTGTTACGTTTGGGGATGTAAAACACATCCCAGCATGTCAAGTTGTCACAGAAGACTTCCTTAGGGTGACTAGAAAATCCACAATGCTTTTCTTCAGAGCGCGTTCCGCTGAGAAAAACCATCTCCTCCGGTGGTTGTTTGACAATGTTAGAAAAGCACGGTGCTCCTTTAACAGTAATTTGAGCTAATTATGCTGAAAGCGACTCCATTACACACCATTTACTGAATTACTGCACTTATGTTAAATGTTACTTGTATCCTAACATTTGTCTTTTGATTTTTACTTCACAGCATTCTCGAGTTAAGTGAGATAACTGGAGATTAAAATACATACAATTATACTACATGTTACTGATGTTTGCTTTAATTTGTCACGGTTTATGAAGAATTTCACGGCAGCTGCACCATAAAAATCCTACTTTGGATTAGAATTAAAAGGACTAATGTAGCATTTTGTAATAGCAACGTTCTCAAATGAATGGATGTTACTTAAACGTGATCTTTAAATAAAGTTTGGGCTCTGCGTGCTTCAAAGCTGGGGCAAAACAAGTGTCACAAAAAGGACGCAACGAGCCGTTTCACTATCTCAGACGAGACATCACTTTTCCAGGAATTTTTCTGAGATGAGAGTCTTGTGTGCCTCAGAGCCCTTGTGGTTGAATCGGCCCGCTTCTTTATCAATGGCTGACACTGTGGGCTCAACTTTGATAACACAGCAGCACACACACTGAATTAACGTAAGCATAGCTGTGAAGCACACTTTAATTCTTTGTCCTCAGCGATATGGATAACAAACTGATATGTTAGTGTTTTATAATGAATTCTCCAAACAGTACAATTGTTAAAATTTTGGAATTCAGCATTACAGTTTGTTGTTTGATTCAGTGACTGAGTGATTTTTTTTTCTTCTGACAAGAACACCAGATACTGGCATTCAAAGTTGAATTCTGCTGCTTTTCTTTGTGTTGTTTGAAAATTTCGGGACTTTGGACCATTCATTAAGCACAACAAGCAATTTGAAGATGTTTCTGGTTCTCTGAGAAATTCTGGATGGGAGCTTTCCCAATCTTTTTTTTTTTTTTTTTTGTACATTTACTAGAGCAAACAAATAAATGTCCAACCAAGACAATAACGATCAGATCAACGAAATTCTGGGGGGAAATAAAATTGCAGAGTTAACTCGGGACAAATCATTGCAAACAGCACTCGGAAGGACACAATGACGCACTGTATTTGTGCGAGTGTGTGTTTGTGTGGGATCACGTCGCTCTGAAGCGGGCAGATACTCCTCTTTGTGTCATAAACAGTTAGCAAACGTGACCTGATGTGAGGTCACCTAAACTGCGGCACACAGGCTGTCATTGTGTCTCCTCCCATTCTGTGAGCGACGGCGGCCTCGCCACCAACTGGATTTGTTCGGGGGCCGGGCAGGTCAGCGGCGGGCGCAGTGTAAAAGTTAGTTAGTTTTCATGTTTTGTGTGAAAGAGGAGGGTGACTGAGGGTGTGTGTGTGTGTGTGTGTGTGTGTGTGTGTGTGTGTGTGTGTGTGTGTGTGTGTTTGCGCGTGTGTGTGTGCGTGCTCCCCCAGGAGAAAAGAGGACTCCTAATCTGTTTTCCTGGCTCTTCTTTAAAGGGAGAGCAAGACACACTAGAGGCTCCCTCTGATCTGCTGCCCCATCCATCCCTCACTTTCTCTCTCTCTCTCTCTCCCTCTCTCTACTCCATCTCTCCTTTCCTCACTTCCATCATCTGTCTCTCGTTCCCTCTGCTTTTAGCCCTCGTTTTCTCGGCCCCCCGTCCCTATGCTCTCTCATCTGTTGTGTTGGCCCGCTCTGGTCTTTGTATGGCGACAGCCCCCATCTCCAGATACCGCCTAAGAGCTCTGATTCCACTTAATCACTCAGTTTTTTATTAGTTTTCCCTCGCAGGGTATTTTGTGTTCTGAATTGCGTTTATCTATTATGCTGTTTCAGATTTATTGCTTTAGCAGGCAGACTGTGTGGCACGCTACCCACCAATACGGTACACGATGCTGTGATCTCTCTACGTCTGCCCCTCTTTATGCCTGTCTGCTTTCATCCCTTCAAAATTAAATGAACAAATACACAAGGAGGATGCTGTGCCACACTCACTCAAAACTCTTCTTGTACTTTATCGTATACTTTTTTATTAGTTTTTCTTCATCGAGCGTCTCAGGGTCTCAACTGCATTTATTTATCGTGCAGTAAAGACCACAGGGGAAAAGTACGAGGCATCGGTTTCTCGGATGGTGCTCTACACTCGGATCCATCTGTCCTGGCATCTTTTGTGCCTCTTTGCTTTACTTTTCCAATTTGAAAAACAAAAAAGAAAGTCACAGGTATGGCTTTTCCTCTGTGAGCACAGATGTCTGCCTTTGAGTGTATTTTCAGTAATTTGCTGAATATTTACAGTGGCTTAGCAGTGACTGTGGCACCTTTAAATCAGAATGTCTTCCAAAAATGAAAAATATACTGTCTATTGTTTATTAATTAATCAAGCATTGCTGAGATTTTTTTTCTTTTCTTTTAGAGACCAACACTAATACTTTAGGTCATTGCTTTGTGGCACGAACGGCTTTTTTTTTTTCTTCTTCTTCTTCTTTTTTTTTTACATAATTAGGTGACATGGCATGCATACTCAAAATATTTAGCCCCAAAATGGCGGCACACCATTCTGGCCCTCCATTTTGTTCTGTTACTCGATCGAGCCTGGATCGTGCACCTGACTTGTTGGACCAGTGTTTGCATTTGAAAATACCCTCTCTCCATGTCCCGCTGTTACCATGCAGCCCTCCGATGTTAACTGGACACCACAAGTGTCGTTAACCCGCTGGGCCAATAGGAAGGAGGCCTGCGACTGCCCATTCCCTCCTTTTCTACTCTGCATCCAGGGGCTTCCTGTGACCGGGCGGGGTGGGGCGGTGGGGCAGTGGGGTGGGGTGGGGTGGGGGGGGGTGGGGGGGGGTTCATGGGCCACGGCCATCACCTCAACCAAATCCAGGACCAAATGAGAAGGAGAAAGGCATGTAAAAACAGCCAGATAATGGGGGACTGAAACAGAAACATGGAGTGAGCCAGGGCGCAATTAAAAAAGAAAAAGAAAAAAGAAACTCAGAATGTACATTAATAATCAAGACAAAAACAACAAAAAAATGTGGTCAACGACAGATTCTTTCTTTGATGAAAAAGGAAAAAAAAAAAAAAAGATTAATATTCATGACCTCGTCCCACCCATCCAAACTGAGCACCCTTCCTCCCTCCCTCCCTCCCTCCCCACTCCAATCCTCCCTCCTCCTCACTTCCTCTCCCCTCCGTTGGGTGGCAACACTTGGTAGGGCACATGGTGAGACAGCTGTTGCAGGGCAACATGGCATCTGTGGTGCTACGTAGAGGAGACGAGCTCGTACGAGGGGTGTGGGGGTGTCTGTTGGGGGGGTGCAGACGGCATCAAGAGAAGCAGACCGTACAATCTCTGCCCTGTGTGCATATGTGTTTGTTTTTATGTTCATCCTAAAGTTTCGGGGATTATTGCCGGACCTTTGGAAAGACTGGAAAGGTATTTCAGGAATAGAAAAAAAAACCGACAAGAGAAAGAGAGAAACAGACAGAGGACAGCAAAGCAAGGCCTGGTTTTTCCCTTCTCCCATGCCAAGCCGCGGATGAAAAATAGCACCTGTCCTCAGAGCTACGACAGAGACGACATTAGCATAAGAACACTAGGATGGGCCGCTCCAAGACTGCAATGTAGTGTCTTCTGCACCCAAACACACACACACACATGCCCAGCTCCCTGTCTGCAATTCATTCTGTCTTTCTCACACACACAGACGTCACCCTCCTCCCTCTGGACCTTCCTCTTCAGAGGGAATGGGCGTTTTCCCAGGGTTATTATCACATGCCAGGTGCCCTCCCTTCCCTTCACAAACACGCACACAAACACACGCATATACCTCACCCCCAACTACCCCACCCCACCCCACCCTCATCCCCTCTCTCCTAGCACCTACCGCACACCCTTGCCATTTCTCTCTCCCCCAAAGCGCCAGCGCAGCCCCACCTCGCAATGCCAAAGTGGGCAGCCTCTGCCTTGGCGTTGCCTGGGCCTTCTGGTGCCCTAGATAGCTGTGTGAGTGTGAGTGTGTGTGTGTGTGCATGTGTTTGTGAGCACTGGCCCAGCTCTTTGCGGACACAGCCAGCCCTTTAAACTGTGTCAAGGCTCCAGATGCTGGGAGAGACTGGGATTAACACAGGCGTTTGTATGCAGACACATACGCACAGACACACACAAAATATTCTCCAGGCCCATATATTGCATCATACTCCTCGTGCGTCGTCCTCGGTGTTTAGCAAAAAGAAGACAACATTCAAAAACAAAGAAGAGTACTTGCTTAATTGTCGATGCAAAACCAATTCCCATTTCCGCAGCGTCCTGTCTAACATTACAATCTCTGACACTAATAAAATGCTGGATCACAAACAGAAATGTATGAGATGGGATACAAAGGTATCAGAGATCCTATGGCGAACCAACAGACCCTGGCACGACTCTGAGACGGTGAGCTGATGCCAACGCAGCACCTCAGAGAGAGGATTTGGATTAGGCAGACACAGAAAAGGACCTCGGAGACCTGACATACACACACACCCCAGTGTCCGTACACTAGCCCTTTAGCAGCATGCCACTACCCTGAGGGCATGAATGCACACACACACACACACACACACACACACACACACACAGACACACACACACACACACACACACACACACACACACACACACACACACACACACACACACACACACACACACACACACACACACACACACACACACAGACAGACAGACAGACAGACAGACCTGCAAAGACACGCATGCATACCAACCAAGTGTCCACCTACTGTTTCTTTAGTGTCGTGCCACTGCCCTTAGGGTATGCAGATTTGCACAGGCACACAAACGCATTCAGTCAAACGCACACCAGTGTACACATTCCACTAGTGACTCTGACGTCACTGCAACTGAGCGCCATTAATAGGACTCAGGCGTTGTGAATGATTGTGAATTCAGACAAGTCCCCCGCAAACCAGCAAAGGCTACAAATTACTAATTACAAGTATGCAAGCATGTGTGTCTGAACGTGTGAAAAAGAGAGTGAGTGAATGCTTTCTTCTTGTGTGGAGTCTCTCTCTCACTTGCTCTCTCTCTCTCTCTTTCTCTCTCGCACTCACTCTCTCTCTCTCTCTCTGTCCCTCTCTCTCTCTCTCTGGGTCTTGCTGAGCTGTAGTTATGGTGCCAGTTATGGAGTGTTTGCCATAGCAGGGAGCTACCTTGGCACAGTGCCCTAATTTAGGGGAATTAAAAAGCACTAGACAGGCCCCTTTGTGGCACCGTGCGCCCGCTTTAATCTCCCCACGCCTCAGCGGGCACCCACAGCACCAGGAGTTGGCATTGCGCCCACATGACCCCAGGCAATATGGAAATCGCCACCAAAAATCCCAACTAAGCGCCGAGCCCTGCCCTGGTGCGGAGTGTACACAGTGTACGCAGACATGCGCAAAGTGATGCTTTCGCATGCAGACACAGGCGCGCAGTTCACAGTGGTAAGCGTACACTTCACCTACATGCACATGGACTTATATATGTGATTAAAAGCAGGGAAAAGGTAGGTGCGTGGTGTTAACATGTGTAGAATTACAACACCACAGATATGTGCATGGTGAACTCAAGATGTCGCGGTTTCGGTAGGCCACAGGTTCATGAAATGAAATACTCCTGCTGTTGTCTCCGTTGGAACGCACACCGACATGTGCACACACACACACACACAAGCGTTCGCTTTTCCACACACCCAAAGTTGGTGCATTCACTTTGAGGAGTAGGTGAGTGCGCTGCTTGTCATGAGGTCATCCATCAGGGCTAATGAAACTGGCAGAGCCTGACACTGTCTCACTGGGCAGCACCGCTGGCGCCGCAAGCTAACTCAAGGAGAAATGGACTGATTTAATTACACAGCGAGGACACACACACACACACACACACACACACACACACACACACACACACACACACACACACACACACACACACACACACACACACACACACACACACACACACACACTCACACACAGACATAAACTTTGCATGCAAATTATCATTCATTAACAAAACAAGCAGCCATACAGTCACACACACCCAGATACACCAATAAAACCTGAACATTATCAAACATCCACACACATACACGACAACAAAAATATTGCTCTTTAACCACCTTCTGTTAACACAGAGTGGTGCTGCAGTCGGTGAAGATCGATAACTTACTGTTGATGGAGATCTAGTCTGAAAAAAAAAAATATTTGATGCTTCATTATAAGCTTTATTATAAGCATCAAATAGTTATTATAAGCATATTATAATTTATTATAAGAAGGTAAGGTGGACTACATCATCTACATCAGTAAAAAAAACGAGTAAAGGCGCCCTCAGTGAGCTCGCTTCCTATCTCTACTGCAGGATCACAATGTTCCCTCGCCCTAAAACAAAGACCCACTTTGGCCTTGGAACAGGACGCACACCCATCGCTCTCTTTCTCTCTCTCTCTCTCTCTCTCTCTCTCTCTCTCTCTCTCTCTCTCTCTCGCCTGTTCCTCTCTCCCCGATCCCTCTCGCTCCCTGTCCATTTGTCTCCCCACTGGTTTCACTTAATAAGCTTCAAAGGTTTCTGGGCAACATGGTTTTCAAAAAAAAAAAGTTACCATGGCATTTATTTGGCACACAGCATCCTCCCTCTTGCTGAGGATATGGGGTTGCCATGACACCGGCGGGCACCTTATAAAGCATACAATTGTGTATGTGTGAGTGAGTGTGCATGCATGTGTGCGTATTTGATGGGCATCGTGTGCCAACATCAGCTAAATGCAAAGACACTGGTCGAAAACCCTGCGGAGAGGCCAATGAGTTCAACTCTTGCCCGCCAACTTCTGCCTGCAAACCTCTTTATTCCCCAACATACATACAAATGTCCCCGAAACTGTACTTGCCTCCTCCGCTTTCTGCATCATTGTCGTATATATTAAATAATTCCTTAAAAAAGTCAGCCTCGGAAGTCAGGATTTAAACTGATTCGATGCTGAACAGAAAATAAAAGAAAACATAATATAACATGTGTTTGGCTTTGACATATTATTAATAAACTCAACAACAAAAGAACTGGCTGCGAGTAAACAGCATACATGCATTTTCTGCAAGTACATTCTGTGTTTGTTTTGGTTAAACTTACCCGAGAGAGTCTCAAATCCAAGTGCTAACTTTAAAATTGGCTCTGGATTTCCACTGATGGTTAATGTTTTCATACTGGCATCTTTCTTTGTTTCTGGTAATGTTTGAGTGTGTGACTTTGAATGTGTGTGTGCATTTTGTGCACTTTAATTAAGAGTGAGCACAGAAGTGTCTTGTAATCCCTCATAAATGATGGGGATGATTGCAAAGGTCAGAGCAGTCCCACCCATTCCAGTAATAATCAGACTGATTGCGCTGGTTTGTGGCCTGTGTAACCAATATGTGACATTACTTATTCCTGTCATGACTGAATCCTTGAACCCAAAGTTTCATTCACTTAAAGTTTTGTTTCGAGCAGTTGAACAGCCGCTTCTTTGTGGTCCCCTCTTTTATAGTCACCACACAGTAAAAACCCAGTTAATGCTGCGCATGTAAAATGTAGAAGGAAGGCCTCAAGAAGCATAGCTTATAATTTATATTGTGTCCCATCAAACAGTTATCCCGGTATTTTTAGTTTTATTCCCTGCGATTAAAAAAAACAACATTGTTTTGTTTGATTTCTTGCTTCTGGCTGACCTGCTAAAGTCTAACAAACAACCATCTCTTCATGGCATGTAAAAAAAAAAGAAAAAGTAAATATTATTGTGAACACTTTCAGATAACAAAGAGCCACTGAAGCTTGACTGGACACTAAATGGCCTCATCCACTCCACACAGCCCACTGTGCAATCCTATAAAAACTTATCCCTCTAGTGGCCTCTAGTGGATCATATAGGATGTTACTATGATGCTACATTTGATCAAAAGCACAGCTGCGTCCCAAATCCCAAGCACATCATATCTTAAACAGCAGGTACTGCAAACTTATCAAATAAGTTTCCGTGCCAGGACTTAACAGAATAGTTTTTACAAGTTTAAAGTAACTTATCAAGTATAGCATTTTGTTTATATAAGCAGGTAGATCTCTGAGGTCAAGGGGGAAGGGATATAAAAAAAAAAAGAAAAGAAAAACATCCTATGAAACATACTGGTTTCTATTTCTTTCTTTTTTTTCTACTCTGATTGCATTTAAAATATGTTAGTGTTTGAATTTACAGGCATTTATTTAGAAGCCTCTCTTTAAAGTTAAATAAGACCCTGGTCTCGATGCGATAACAGCGGGTAAATAAAGGTGAAATTAAAAAAAGAAAAGAAAAAGATCTCTATGTTCAGGCAGGTGTGGTAAGTGGTGCAACATAATTATATATAAATAACAGAGATTTAAAATGTTAAAATGACATAATATTCATTTATGCTTTTTTCTTGGAATGGTTTCCTCTGGCTCAGATCTTGCAGATGTGAGATGGTGTTTCCTCACGATGTGTTGCCTGCTATCTAAGTGTGTGTGTGTGTGTGTGTGTGTGTGTGTGTGTGTGTGTGTGTGTGTGTGTGTGTGTGTGTGTGTGTGTGTGTGTGTGTGTGTGTGTGTGTGTGTGTGTGTGTGTGTGTGTGTCGTATAGAATGTGCCATGTAAATAAAGATGGAAATTAATACTTACAATGTAACAACATTAAAGATGATTTGGAACACTTACGTAGAGTATATCCGGGACTCCCCAGCTTTAACGAGAGCTTTAAACTTTAAAAGAAAACCGGATCTTTAGCTGAAGAGCTGCTCTGTAAACGTAATATGAAATGTATGACATTTAAAGTTAATGAAGCTTCAGCACTGCCAATTAAACCACGTAAATAAAACTCTAAATTGTTTTCCTTGCTATTTGGTAACAATTATTGTGTTTTACAAGGTTTTTTTTGTTTTTTTTGTTGCTGCTTCACCACCACTAACTGATAATAAATGCTTATTTTGGTACTGAGCAGCTCCTCTGATTGCCTGTGCTTAGCATTGATGTGCGCCCACCACTGGTCTCTGAAACTGATCACATCCAACATTGCTTTTCTCTTGCTTTAGCACACGTAACACTTTCACTAAAAAAAATCAACTGAATGATATAAAAATTGGCTTCTTAGAATAGGAATACACCCTTATTTTATTTTATTTTTTTGTGAAAACATTTTCTAACTAAACTGAATAAACAGTTATGGGTTTGATGTATTTTATCTCAGTAATAGTATTTTAATTCACTTGTGTCCAATAAATATGCGAGCACGGACAAAGAAACAAGCCACAACACTGGGAAAATGTACTCACTTTTTTAAAACCACAATATACATCATATATTCTTAAAAAAACCAAAATCAATGTGAACACAGATTTTTTTTTAAATAAGTTTTCCTAAAATCAAATTAATAGAACTCATGAAACATTTATGCCATGCAAAAGAATGTATAATTATAAAACCTACAAATTATGTGCAGTTAGATGTTAGAAATTTTAATATGAAAACGTCTTCAATCCATCCCAAAAAAAATCAGAATCCCTGTCAGTTACAATTTGTTCATACCGTTTGAATAAATGTGTAATCTCTTAGCACCGACAAGAGCCAATGTGGATGTGTCACACTTACAAAAAAACCCAAAAGATATTAAGGAAATAAAACAATGCTCCCTCATTAAAATTTAAGCATGTAATGTTGTTCGCTGTCTTTCTTGTCTGCTCTCTCTGTGCCTTGCGAGACTTTTCCAAGCTCCTCCGAACGTGGATCATTTCGAGCTTTGCCAAAGTTTGCCTCAGTCAGTGAGGAAACGAGGCTTTACGCAAATCAGTCAGGACAAAATATGATTTCACAGACGATAAGCGTCCAAAAAAACAAAGCGTTTATTTTAATTCTCTCCTGAAATGTGACAAATTCAGTTTTTTTGGGGTAAGATGCGAGCACAGAGAAGGCCAATGAAAAGAAACAGAGGATTGAAAAGGCTTTGGAAAATAAGCTTCTGACAAGTTCTGCAATTGCTGTGGATGTGTGCAGTGCTAATCTCTGTTCAGCTTCGGTTCACCCCAGCAGTATAAAACACACCACGGAGCTCAGGTCATATAATTTGCTTTCTCTGAAACCCCCCCCCCACCCCAAAAAAAAAAGAAGAAGAAAAAAAAAATCCCTTCCTGGGAACCGGCACATGAGTTTAATAGTTATTGTTATTAGTCCGTACAACTGGTGGGAGTCCGCAAAAATAATGTTTTTCTGTTGATCTGTTTACGCTCGCCTGAGGAACTTTACCACCAAAGGAGCCAAGACTCCAGAGTAAAAAACCTTTCTCCCTCTCTCCCTCTCTCCCTCTCTCTCTCTCACACACATCCAAAGTGGACTTATTATGTTACTGATGGCAGAATTCCCAGTGTGGAATTAGGACTTTGAGCTCCGATAACGTTCCTGAATCCCAGCACGGCCCTGCTTTAACCGGCGGTGGTCACACACTGCTTTCTGTCCTGCCCTGAGCCAAACCAGTCGAAGAATTAGTCATTAATAGGGGGACAACTTCAGGCTGCTACTGTTTCCCATACCCGTTGAAGAAGGCATAAAATTTCTCTCTGAGATGTTGTGGGAGTTCAACGACGGTTTGAACTGCGTTTCTGCGTGTGCGTGTGTGTGTGTGTGTGTGAGTGTGTGCGTGTGTCTGTGTGTGTGTGTGTGTGAGAGAACAGATGAACGTCTGTTGTAACCGTATCTCCTGCTCCTTTGAGAATGTTTGCATTAATCCATCCGTCTCCTCATTCCTGTCTGTTGACTTATCGCACAGACTCCACACTTGAAGTGACACCAGCTTTAGCTCTCAGTAACCCCCTCATCCATTTAAAACCTCTCTGTAGCTCATCATTAGGAGTATAGTCTGTGTGCCCCCGTGTCGCCATAAAAAAACAAACAAAAAAACAAAAAAACAAAAGAGTGCAAATCTTCCAATCTCCTTAATGTTCACTAATCTAACGAGTGCGGTGGGGATATTAAGCAGATTGCTGAGCATTACGTTTTACCATTAGAGATGCAGTCACCAGCTATTTCAGCACTTCTGGGCTCTTTTCCTTGAAAGCCCCCCTCCAAAAAATCTGATTTTACCATTATTTCTCCAGTCTGATCCCATCGGCCTGCTGCGTCTTGGGTAGATTATGATTTGGCATGATGAGGAGAAGTAATCAAATCATGCTGCTGCTGCTAAGTGTGGTTACTGCTGAGTGTGGGAGAAAGTGAGTGGGAGTATGTGTGACCATGCTTGGGCATGTATGTGTGTGTATGTGTGTGTGTGAGACAGTAACAGAGAAAAAAAAAATGGTATGGTAACAAGCCAACTTAATAAAGGGAAACAATTAGGACATAAAAGATTGATATGGCCCACAGATTTTAATGCTCTTGTCTATCTTAATGAAATCCCTTTGACTATATCAGCTTCACAGCACACACACACACACACACACACACACACACACACACACACACACACACACACACACACACACACACACACACACACACACACACACACACACACACACACACACACACACACACACACACACTCATTATGGTGGTCTCATTGCTTCCCTCAGGCTCTCCTGACAGGTGTGGCTCCCACAAACAGACACACACAGATAAACATTCACACACACACAAAACAGGCCCTACAGGGCATTTTCCCTATCCTGCGACTGCACAATGGGCACTTTGTACACCCTCCCACCTCCCCACCCCATCCCTTACCATCACCCCCCCCCCCCCCCCCCCCCCAGCTTCCAGCACATCCCTCTTCAAATGGGAGATTATGCAAATGAGCGCACACCACAGCGGTACCCCCACATATAAGTGATGTGCATTCAGTGAAATCCATAGTCTGTCTATGGGAGCATGTATGGGAGTCAGCACATGGATGCTTCGACTCAGAGAGAAATAAATCTGGCCTGGAAAGCACAACCGACAGCCCAGGTGTTTCAACGATTTCAATGATGGTGAATGATGATTTATTTCTTCTAATAAATTGCAGTGCTTGTTTGATTTTATGGCAAAATAATGAAGTTTTTAATGTTGCGCCTATCATAATGAGTCAACTCTTAGTTGGACTGTAAAAGAAGGCCTCTATAGTCAGATCTGCAAATGATTTGGCAAAAAAAAACAAACAAACAAAACAAAGGAAATGAAATGAAATGGAAACAGTCATCAGAATACCACACAATGGTAGCAGATTAATTGATAAAGAACTTGTATCCACATAACCTCTACAGATGGAAAAGAAACAAAACAAAACATCTACTTTTGATAGCCACATTAGATTTAGAGAAAATTGGTACATTTAAGTATGTGCTTGCATCAGCATCCGCTAAAACTTTTAAAAGAATTCGGCATTACTCATATTTCTTTCATTAAGACCTTGTTAAAAGTCATATAGTGTAGTGGTGTCGTGGTTAGCACTCATAACAAGATGGTCCCCAGTTTAATCCACACTGAGTGGGGTGTGTTTGCATGTTCTCCTTAAGTGTACATTGTCAATAATAACATGTTTACTCTAATTAAAAAAATATGCAAACTCATTGACTTACAAAAATCAATGAATGTTAATTTAAATAACTTCTTGTGAGTTTGCAGTGCTCATAGTAAATTAAAGAACTTTATACACACGGGCAGTTCAGAGTTCAGTGTCTTGCCCAAGGACCCATTGGCTTGTAAGCAGGCAGAGATGGGAATTGAACCTGCAACCTAAGGATTGGGAGACAACTGCTCTATCAACCTGGGAAAATAAATAATTTTTCGGAAGTTAATGTAACTGGGCTACATCCAGTTAAGCATGTTGTCCAACCTCAAATTATTATTTAATTATTTAAAAGTGGTGTTTTCTACAGGTTGGTAAAAACTGAGTCGCATTAAATTATCTTTAATTTAACCAACCTGGTGAGAACACTACTTTTTCGTGAATTTTTACAGTGCACATGTGTATTGCAGTTACTGCACACTGTAGAGTCCAGGGTGGGTAATTGGTAACTCTAAAACTACCTGTGCATTTGAGTGTGTTTGACTGGGCCACTCTCTGTGTTTCCCTGTTTAACTGAAGATCTTTGGATAGATTAAACCCACGAATTTGGAAAAAGGTGCAGCATATACAGTATACTAGGAATGATCATTGTGACAAAAAATGTATTCCTCAGTACCAGAGAAGCAAATGTCAAAGGGGATAGGACTTTTTTGACCGTTTAATAAAAAAAAATAAAAAATAAAAAATAAAATGTAATTACAGTGTATATCAGGCTCATGCATGATATTAAACTATTAATTTCTGGAATATGGCAGGCTGCAAATAATGGGGATGCAAGCTGCTGTAAGTGTTAAAAACCACAATGCTGGACAACACAAGAAACCGGTGGTTTAAAAAAAGTTTAAAAAATGTAAACGATTTCTATAATTGTCTAAGCTAGGTGTTTCCAGGGGCCACATGTGGTCCCATGTAATTTTCAATAGGCTTGAGTAGGTAAATTATTATTAACATCGAAATAACAAAATCTAGAATTTCCCTTTGAGGACAAAGAGACTTTATAAAAAAAGACATTAGATGTTGTCTTTTTACCATACCTGAAGAAGTTGAGCATTTTCTAATCAAACTAAGTGTTATTCCAAATTTATGTCATTTATGGATCTTTCCTGGTGAAAAAAAAAGAGTGAAACATCCAGAAAACATGTCCATTTGGAGCTGATTGCAGCCTTCTGCAAACATGTTGTTTTTTTCAATTAAACTAGTATTGTGATAATTCTAATGCAAGTCTCAGTGTTTTATTTTCCACACTGTTAACAAAACATCCCCAGAGAGTAAGTGATAAACAGCAGCTACATGTTTGTGTTCTTTGTAATTTTGACATTTTTAACAGTTGTCCTATGGCCGGAATTGAACCTCTTGTGTCCCCATTTTTTGCCCACAGGCTTTATGTTTGACACCTGTACTCTATCCAAAACGAACATGTGTCATGAAAACGTCCTAAGTTGATTGTATCTTGTTTGGTTTTTTTTGTTTGTTTTTTTGGGGTGTATTTCCCAACAGAGATTCAGCATTGTCTCACACTTGTTTCAAGTAATCACTGCAATGAAGTTATCAATTCACCAACTTTACCTGAGAGGTGGTTATGATTGGTAATCTCATACACTGAAGTTCGTAACGCAGTTGGTTGATATGACGTCAGCTTCAATCAGTTCACCTGTTACCTGCGCAGTCCACCGGAAGAGTCCATCCCACCACAGCAGGGGTCGGCGGTCTTCACCAAACAACTCTGTCGGCAGGCTGGAAAACACAATCAAACAGCAAGTTTACGATAGGACAGGAAGTGAGCCTCTCCAAATTATTTGAACATCTCCAGACTTATTCGGATTTATGTACGGATACCTCCGCGAGGTGCTGCGCAGATGACACGACCGGATCTGACGTAATTTTGAAGAGTTCCGTAAATAAAAAACAATAATTGTTAAATCTGGTCAAAAAAAAAAAATACGAATTCATGTGAAATATGTTTGGTTTTCCAATGTATTTTTTAATTTTTATTTTTTTAGAAAAACAAATGAAATGTTTTATCCAAATGTTTTTGTTTATATTTGTGTTTATTGCCCTCGTAATCTACTCATCTGAATTGATGCTGACGATTATCATCTGTTCTTTGAGTTTAAGACTGTAATAGGTATACCACTTGAAAATGTGGCAAAACAAGGGCAAAAAACAAACCAGTACTTTGTTGACCACATGTTTACAGATATGTGATATGAAACAAAAGCTTTTTATTCTGACTTTTGCTATATACCTTTGATGTCAGTGGATGAACTAGTTTAAGAGCATGAACCAGGTAATATATATCTTTTAAATATTTACTGAAATAAATCATTTGATTTTGTTGCCATTTCAGCAATCAGCCATTTCTTAACACACTAATATAACTATTATTTGTTTTGCTGTACTAAATTACAGAAAAAGGTCATGATTTAAAGTAAAAGTGAGCATATCCATATATCATTGTTGTATATGATATATTGTTGCACCAAAATCATTGCTTTGTCAAAAGGCAGCAAGTTGCACTGGAAGATTACAGTTTGTTTGAACCAAACACTGGTTGACCCATTTTGTTGGCCATACGCAAGTTTAATTAACACTGAAAAGGTACAATATGCCAACTGATGAACAGAAAAATGTATAACAGAATTATTAATTGATGGCCATGCTCTATCCATGAACAAGGTGTGACTTAAACAGCCAACAATCGAAAGTACTGAACAAACCGCCAAATGTAAAACAATATATATTAATAAGTGTATTGTAAAAGTTGAATTATCAACTCTGCTTTATAAATAGTGGAATAGAAAGGAAAATAGTGCCCTCCAAAACATTGTGAGGTAAAGGTAGTTCAAAAATGATTGTTTAAAAAAAGCTAATTATCTTCCAGTTGGACGTTATAAGCATATTTCACCAGTGGTAGTCGAGACAACGACATGAATTAGAAAGCATAGTTGGGATTTGAAATCGAAAATATTGTCATGTGAGAATATGAAAGAAATAGAAGTGAGTAAGAACTTTTGTAATGAAACCAAGCACTGTGAAGACTTTCAGGTGTGAGTCAGATGAGCAGAAGCCACACTGGCTGCTAATATGAGATCAGCTTTCTGAGATGAAGTGTGAGAGGAATGCAGCAGGCTCGCAAACAGTCAGACGACTGATACGCTCTTCCTCAGGGTGCCGATTAAATGAGTGCGCAGACAGAGCAGTGGATATGAACATGGGTGATACACACAAACACACACCACAGCCTTGTTACATACAGCAGTTAGGTTCAGGGTCAGGCTGGGACACAGGTTACCACAGGGTTAAAGCCTCATGCACATGAGAAAAACAGCAGAAACAGATTTAAGAGCGAAGCGGATGCCAAAAGTGCCATCTGTTTTTAGTTACCCCCCTTTCCAGTTTCCTCTCTCTCTCTCTCTCTCTCTCTCTCTCTCTCTCTCTCTCTCTCTCTCTCTCTCTCTCTCTCTCTCTCTCTCTCTCTCTCTCTCTCTCTCTCCCATCCCTGCCCAGCTATCTCCATTTTTGTCTCTCTGCACATTCCCCCGTTCCCATCTCCCGCCAATGCCACAAACATATTTTGTCAACAGCTAAATATTACTATTCATCATTTGTTTTCTGAACACTGCCTGAGCACTGATAATAAACTAAGATGGTATAGATACAAGGATGGGTATTGGGGTGGGGAAAAAGAGGGGGGGGGGGGGGGGTTAAGATAAGTCCAAATCTGGCAACCGTCTCAAGTGTAATGACACCTCCATCTCTATGGAAAACCATCCCCTTTTGTCTTCACTTGCATGGAAGCTCTTTCTTTTTACTGTTTTGTTCCCAGAAAACCCATGGAACATTTGCCAACATTTTTAAGAGCTGCGAAAGGCAGGATTTTTTTTCTTCTGTTTTTTTTTTTTTTAAGTCTTCCACCTCGCAGGTGTTTCTTTTTAAGGCGTGCTCGACAATGCCAAGCTCGTCTTGGCTCGTCTTGAATGCCGCAGGCCTCAGGGGGAGGGGGGGTGGGGGGGTGGGGGGGGGGCGAGGTTGGAGAAATCTTATTGATTAGCAGTTGTCGCTTCCCTTTTCTTTATCTCACTATGGCTCTCCGTTTCTATCACACTCACTCCATCTCCACACACTTTTTAAGTGTTGATAGGGGATGAGGAACCTTTATAGGACAGGCCAAGAAAAAAAGCGGAGAAAAAAAAAAAGACATCTTAACTACGGTAATAATATTAAAAGTCTTCTCTCGCCCTCTCAGGAAGTGGCTCGACTTGGAGTTTTAACAGAACAAAGCTGCAGTAAACATTTGCTAAAATGTTTGGTTGGTGTATTAGTTCGCATGTAATAGATTGAACGTGCTTGCACTAATTCAAAGCCCAGACTTTCGGATTTTCATTTCGTGATAATTTAAAAAATTATAGACTGTGTCAATATTGATTTGTAATGCAAGGCTGCATGCAGCATTGTACATGAAAAGACTAATAAATCATTGCTTTATTTGGTGTAGGGAAGTTTGTCTGATTAGTATTCTGTGGGTAATTGACACAATTGCATCCAAAAGCAGATTCATTAATATTAAGAAAGATTGCTGCTCGTTAGAGCCACCATGTGGTGCAGACAAAAACACCAGCCATCTTGCTGAAGGTGAGGTTGATAACTGTGTAAACCATGTGTAGTCCTAACAAAATGTCATGTGAAAGCAATAACCACAATAAATAATTGTGAAACCATGTTATTGCCCTTGAGAGGGACGGGGAAAAAAAAAAACATTTGGGTTTTTAAATTAGAGAGTGGGGAAAAGACAGAATAAACAGGTGGACTGCCAGTTAGGATCAGTGATACACCGGCTGGATGGAAAGAAACACAGGACAAGAGGGAGGGAGGAAGAGAGCTCAGAGAGAGGGATGAAAAGAGAGAACCGGGAAAGAAGTGCCATCTGTTTTTTAGGGACAAGGAAGATAAAAATGTGAGTCGCGCTCAGAGGCAGGATGTTAGTATAGAAAGCGGGTGTGAGAGTGCTGTGCGTACAGGGGGGAGGAAACTACAAGGGGCACAGCGAGGTAAGGGAGAGAGGGCAGATAAGAGGAAGGTGGACAGATGGAAGACAGGGAGATGAGAGAGAGAGAGAGAGAGAGACAGAGAGAGAGAGAGAGAGAGAGAGAGAGAGAGAGAGAAGGAGCGAGCGAGCAAGGGTGAGAAAGAAAGGGAACCAGAGATTGGGTCTGGCAGTGGTGTGAGAGCACTGGGCACGCTTACATCAGGAGGGGACATGACTCGACATGCCGGCTCAGCCCAGCTGGGTCAACGCTCTGCACTGCCATGTTGTTTTGGCTTGGCGCGTTCTTCTCCTGCAAACACACACACACACACACACACACACACACACACACACACACACACACACACACACACACACACACACACACACACACACACACACACACACACACACACACAAACCCTATCTCCCTCTCTCTGTCTCATATCTAGACACACACTCACTCACAGGCAAACACACACACGCTCACACCCAAAATGCCATGGTTTTGGCGAGCGCCGGCCAGGCAGGCGAGGGCCCTAGACTAATGGAAACGCCAAACTCGTTACTCTAACGCTGGGTGACAAGGGCACCTTGGGCTGCAGATGTTCCTGCTGATGACAGATGGAGCCTGGCACTGCCAGGGGACAGTGGGCCAGGCCTGCGCCAGCTCCATGCCACCTGCACCCCTCCTCTGTACCCCTCCACACAAACTCAAACATGCACACTCTCTCCCTTGCTTTTTCACTTGGCCTATCTCTCTTCAACACTGGCGCACTGCACCCCCCCCCCCCCCCCCCTTTGTACCCCCACCTCCTATGTGTATGTCTGTCTCTCCCTCAATCACTCTCTCTCTCCCCTTCCCCTTTCTCACACTCTGGCATGATACTCTTCCTCCTCTGCCCACTGTGAGGATGACTGTTTGCGGACAGATATCTATGACACTGGCAAAATGTGCGCATAAATTGTGACTGTATTGGTATTGATCCTATTAGTGGGATGAAATGTGTGTTTTATGAGCACGATTCAGGATTAACAAAGTCACAAAGTGGTCTGTTATGAATGGTCCCGTGCTGCCTCCTAATGAGCGCCCAAACACAACGAGTTAGTGATGTTTGTCACACATTCTGTCAGTGTTTCCCATAGCTGAGAGTAATCCATAGCCATTTTGCACTTTTGAGCAGAAAGTGGATTCCAGATCAGCTAATGCATGATGGAGACTGAGTAATGATACCATTTATCTTCATGGAAGTGGTGACAGGCTTCTGGAGGTGATTCACTGGTCTGGCTCAAGCAGACAGTCCACCAGGATAATTTGCTTGATGCTGTTAGTAGCCAGATTACCAAAGTGTGCTCAGCTGTAAATTTGATGATCATGGTTTTCACAAGGCTTCTGCTTTCAGGTCGCCATGAAAAATGATTCAGAATCCTATCACAATGCGAGTGCTTGGAAAATGAATGCTGTTTACCGCATGAAATATTTTTGTGGGTAGTTTTGCACATATTTACTGTTTTATGATATGCTTCAACCTCAGTTTCCACGTTAGCTTTATGGGTGATCATTGCAGGCAAATAATGTTGGAGAAGATGAATACATGAGAACCACTAGGGGACTTAAATCCAGGGTTCACATAAAAGTCTTTCTCTCACAGAAAATGTGAAGAGATCCTGGAAAAGTGTTTCTTCTGCCACGCCAGTTACAAATCCAGGCACATCGTCTGTCAGTCTGGGATTCCAAGTGTTGAAAGAACACCAAGACACCAGAGATTCATATGTTTGCCGTTTCATAAATTTTGATAAATCTGACCAGGCCCTGCAGCCAAAGTTGTGTCTCCAACTTGGCCCAAAGTGGTCTTTCCCACTGTTAAAATTTGTGGACTGTGTTATTGAACTACTCGGTGATTAATTCGTATTTTGACATTGAAGACTTATAGAAGTCCCGTAAGTGGAAGTCAACAACGTGCAAGCTGAGCATCCAAAGTTTCATGGGAGCTTGTGAATTTGTCCACTTTGACTTCAGCGTTGGGCTATGACTGCAGCTTTGTGGAGCCTTTCTCTCTGCTACGTATGACTGCTTTTTCTGTTCTACAACCACTCTCCTCTGCAGTCTCACCACTCCTGCGTCGAGGCTGCATCCCTGCCCCCTCCTCCCTTTGCCCACTTCATCCAAAAACCATGTGCGGCGTGTCATTTCAACTCCCTCCACACTGAAGAAGGGCCCCTAACAAAACAAAACAATTATCTCTCCCCTCGTTAGGATCTGGCTAGCGTCCCCTCTTCCCTCTCTAACGCCCCTCTTCCTCCTGCCGGACCCAGCCTCAGCTCTTCCTCTTCCGTAGCTGTCCGTGTGACAATAAGTTGAGCTGAGAGTCTCTTAAGTGCTTCTCGAGTGGAGCGTTTAGTTGATTTTAGGCTTCATGTTTCTTTTAAAGGCCACAGTGGAAACCGGGGCACATAGCAACTGTGGCATAGTGAAGAGAGTGAGGTGCCCATGAGAGAAAAATTAAGGGGAGAGCAGAGGCAGTGCGGCGAATGATGGCATGTAGTGGTATGAGGTGGGCGCTGATGTGTGAGGGTGAAGAGGAAGGGAAATGGATGGGTTGGCAGTGGGAGGGTGTTCAGGTTTCACCATGCCAGCTCTTAATTACTTTAATTGGAGTCATTAGCTAAGTGAGCATGAGAGACATCACCTGCATGGCATGCAGGACCGCACCTGCCACAGCGACATTGCTATCATCATCACACTCCAGGAGAGGCTTTATTGACAGCTCAACACTCACACACTAATGTTGCTACACTGAGGATGTTATTGCCACAAGCACAGTCGGATAAACAATGCAAACAAATGCAAAGATGCTTTGATGACATCATATAAACATTAGGTTTGTGTTGATGTTCAAATATTTACCCTACCAGACAAACAATGTGGATCTGCTGAAAGCAAAAAATGTCATTATGTCAGGTCACCATGTCGCTGCCTCACTATTGTTTTAAGACGACTTGAAAGCACATGAAGACAGAACAATTCTTTTGTGCTGTGACATATTTCAACCATTCATCACAGCTGTGTCAAAAAATAATTCTACTTTCACAGACAGAAGCTACACTGCAAGAGTCTCAAGACAGTTTTCAACTTAAATATTTTGAGAATTAAAAAAGCTGTTTACAGAAAACAAAAGCTGAACACTCCTGTTGGTGTGATGTTTTGTTTAGGTATCTATTCCTTCTTTTTTTCCCTTGGCTACAGTGAGTGAATGAATGAACTAAGGTTGCAATAATTTAGAAATACTACTGGTGAGGTTGGGCAATCATGATCTGAGAAGCAAATTTGGGATTGGAGGTTTACAGGTTTGAATCCTGTAACTACTGTGGGTCTCTGAGCAAAACCCTTGACCCTACGGTACTAGCATGTGGATGGATGAAATGCAGCAGACTAATTTCCCCACGTGGATCAATAACGGATGATTTCTTCTTTCTATGTGTCTTCCATGAAAAAAAATGAGATTGTGGGCATTTTTTCATGGGCTGCTGTGGCTCAGGTGGTGGAGTGGGTCACCCACCAATCCTGAGTGTGTTTGATCTGAAGCTGAAGGACACTTGGCAAGACATTGTACCTTGCATTGTAGCTCACCATTGGTGTGTGTGTGTGTCTGAATGTGGCCAACAGAGAAAAGGATTTTAAAACAGTGAGAAAGGGAAGTCCATATACCACCAGAATTCTATTTTTTACTTGAAATCAGATTAATGTAATGGGAAATAGTTTTTTGTGCATTTTTACTCCATAAATCTCAAGCAAACTCACTAGAAAATTTAAAAATGATTAAAAAGAAGGAATCTTAATGTGATGCCAGTCCTTCAATTTTGCAGTTGAGCAATTTTATTTACAGAATCAGGTCTTGTGATTCTCCCTTCTGTCCATCAGTTCACATTCTAATTCAAAAAACCGTTGGCTAACTTCATATAAAATCTCTTGGACATAATAAAACACATCTCCACACCTGAGGTGCATGCTTTGGATGACTGATGTACAAACATTAATCAAGTGGACTTGCATCTGCTCCCCTTATTACCGTTGTGGTTTGACTGCCAGCAATAGTATTTATCCAGTTACACAACGCAAACGGGAAATGCTACAAATTTGTTTACATACTCACTATATTAGTTGCGTTGGGTGTAGGGGTAGTAGCAATAGATACGAGTACCTACGCCGAAATTTCGTCTGTGACAACTTTGATGCTGAGGAAGCTACACCTATCATTGTCCTCCTCAGCACCCACCAGACAGCCTGGCAGGCGGGCCGGTAGCCAGGCAGAATGGCAGTAAGGCTGGCAGGCTTAGCCCGGGGCACCATCTCCAGCAGAGCCAACTCTGACCAGCTGGTCCAGGCTAACACCACAGAGCGAGTGTGTACCGTCGTATCAGAGGGGAGGTAGATGTTAGCCGTGGAACAGACACTCTCTCACCTAGAGGCTGACACCTCATACAACCGTCAACCTGTACTGGAGGGATTTAGGTGAGAGGGCTCTGTCTCACCCGTGACTTAGCAGGTCATCGCTGTACTTGTTAACTCTCCTTCAGCAGCACCGCATCACCATGAAGATTTATTTCATGGGAGTGCACAATGGACCCCTGTTCACTCTCACTAGCTGATGCCAGATCTAAGAGCTTGATCCACAGTCCAGTCCACAGTCCAAATGACCATGATGCTTTATAGCTCCAACAGATCCCCAACTGGCTGACAAAAGTCTGGCGTGCCTTTCCCTTCCAACACCATTCAGCTGGTTTTAGGGTCTTAATGCTGCTTGGGATCCCTGGCCACTGCTATAAATCCAAAGGAAGACATAGAAAGTCAATGGGAAGAGGTCATCACCACTGAAGTGGTTAAATATGGTGAAATTAGTGTTCTTGCCACAAACACTTCATGTAGAAAAAAGCTTCTTTATATGGTTGTGCATGTATATAATGACCAATAATCTGTCCCATAATCCCCATCCATAGACACATTTCCCCTTGATACACCTTGATTGATCTAATATTGCTTGATTGCGCCCTTCCACCCTGCCGACTCCCACCTCCAAACACACATACCTCCCAACCATTTCCAGGTCTGACAGTTAAAAGGCCTACACACACACACACACACACACACACACACACACACACACACACACACACACACACACACACACACACACACACACACACACACACACACACACACACACACACACACACACAGAAAGAGCAGGCAGCTCATTGTGCGTTTTAAAGCGCTAACTAGGCCACTTAGCACCCCGTGACGCTGATCTGATCCCTGAGGCGCTGAACTTGGCAGCGGGCCCTCCTCCTTTTGCTCCTTCCTTTCCTCTCGCCATGGGAACCAGGCCATCCTTAATGACACAGGAGTGCTCCGCCGGATCCCACAATGCAAAAGGGGCTGACATCTGTCTTGCTAAGTGGTGCACTCTCTTGTGCACCTTGTTTGTTCAATCAACAACCACCCTCCTCCTCCCCTCCCTCCACCGTGCCAATTTTCCTTTTTATCTCCTTTTTTCTATTAAAGCAAAAAATACAAGAAATTGAAAGAAGAGTGATTTGGAAGAAGATAGTGAGATCATGACTCTGCCTTCACCGACATCAGGACGCACAGAACAGCTCAGTGGGTAGATTATCACTGAGAGCACCATTATATAATTGCAGCCAAGGAATGACTGAACACAGCACTGGTTTAGTTATAGAATATTCAAATTTTGGCACTTTATAAGCAAGTCTCCTCGTGGCCAAAAGGAATAAGAGCTGAAAAAGCTGCAGTTGATCAGTACGGTTTAAGCCTCCCAACCTTTCCACCTTTTGCATATTTGGGGGAAAAAAGTGCCTGATTAAAAGTGGCCCCTAATTCTTCCCAGTTAAGACCTGGGCAAATATTTGTCCCATCAATCTCAGAAAATATAGCCATCAACCTAAGATGCTAATCACATGCTAATGGTATCCAAGGGACTCAATGCACCCCCGTAGTGCAATGAGCGCTTTCACTTTTTCAGAAAGCCCACGTGAATGCAAATGTCCATCTAAGCAGTTAATTTGACAACATGCCAAGGCAACGTAAAGAGCCCCCTTCTTTATGCTCTTCTGGGAATGTATGTAAGGATGTGTGGGATGAGTTCACTTTACCAGGCCCAGGTGCCAGTATATAAATGAATAATAGGTTTTATGGGCCCTGACTGAAAACCCCCCCCCCAAAAAACACATACACACATAATCACACATGCCCGCTTGCTGAAGTGCATCTGTGGTGAATGATGTTCGAATTCCCACAACTACACTGAAAGGAGATTGGCCATGAGAATAGGTGGTTCCTATACATAATTCAGGGGTCCATGCTGAAACAATTATGTTTGCTTACTGCTAAGTACTCGTGCTCAATAGCTCGTTTGCTCTCCAGTTTGGTGCTTTCAGATGTAAGTGCTACGTGCTAAAAGTCGATGGAACAAGGCTTTTTAATAAAATATAGAAGCTGACACTTGAATGCCTGAATACAAGAGTGGGTGGAAAAAAACAACAACTGCTCTTCATGTTTTTACTTGAGCTTTGCATGCAAACTAAATTGCACTTGTAAATCTAACACTGTTGGCAGAAAACTAATTATCAGTGCCAGGCAGAAAGAAGCATGGGCAAAGAGGATATTTTAATGGCAATATCACAAATCAAAACATTTCAGTTTAGAATAATCTAAACACATTTTTGAATATTTGTCCAGTGTGGACAGCCTCATCTTTTACAACATGAATTTGCATGACCGAAACAGGTCAATTTGTCAAAAGTCAATGGTGGAATAAGCCACCGCAGTTTTTTTAAGCCTGAATAACACATTCAGACTATAAATAAACACATGCATACAGCTTTCTAAGTACATAATGATCACAGTTGTCAGAATAATAATGACACAGTTGATGGAAAGAGTGTGAAATTGGCAATTACTCTGTCGTTTCATTTTCTCATTTTGGTATTTGGATAAAACATGACTGATATCAAACCACAGGCCACCTGTAAACACAGTTACAGGTGTGTGTCGGCAGCAGCCAGCGCGCTCCTCTCCTCACGGCCAGTCTCACACTTGCACTCCTCCACCACCATCACCCTCTTCTGCCGGACCTCGGCTCCGCAGCGCAGAGGCACAGCGACAGTGTGAGCTTTGAATGGAGCGCAGCGGGAGCAGGGGGCCCGGCGTTGGAAGGCCCCCGTCGCAGGACCCAGCTCGGCGAACTCCCCTTCAGATGGGACAAAGAGGGAGCTGCATTGGCCGAAACACAGCTTGTTGTGCACGGTTACTGTGTCGCATCCATCTGCGGTCACATGCTGGGAGGATGACAGAAAGGGTCACACTCAGGATGAACACAGCAGCAATAGTCATCAATGTTGCTTTACCTCCCGGGAGTGTAAAAATCAACTCTGCCTGTTTACGCTGGTCCACATTCACACAGCTAATGCGCCATTAGAGCCATAATCAGCTTCATGAGTAAAGAGACGTCTCTCTAATTGTCACTGAAAAATCAATGCACTATTCTATTAAGCTGTGTTAAGAATGATTTATGTTATTGTGTGCACTGAAAAGAAATTAAGGCCCATAATAATCTCACCTGAGTGAAAGGCACTGCAGCGCATGTCTGTTTAGTGTCCTTCAGATTTACTGGCAGGGCCATGGCCTTCTTGGCTCCTTTATCGATGGCTTTCTGCCACATCTGCACTCCTATGTTCTTTCTCTGCATCTCACTGGGGATTTTAGGGTGCAGGTTGTGTTGCAGAGTCGCAGGAGCCTTGGGGGCCAGGGCTGGCCCTGGACGCCCTTGAGAAAGAAAGGCAGGGAAGGGCAACCTGGGGCCATGGAAAGCGGCTCTTCTTGGGGTCAGTCCTCTTCTGAAGATTGCCGTCTGGGAGAGACTGCGAGGGTCAAGCTGCACAACCTTGACAACTCCCTGAACACGCTCAGTCGGTCCGCTGGCAGAAGACTCGAAATCAACCCTCGGCGTCTTCAGAAGCGTACTGAGAGGAAATGCAAAAGCTGCAACCATCCAAAGTGACAAAAATATAATCCTGATGAAGAAAGCCATTCTCCTCCAGAAGAAGGATTTCAAAACTGAATAAGTAATTAAGTAATGTTGCAAAGTCAATAAGACAGTGTTGTCTGGTGGTTTGTGGTCCAAGGTTCAGAATGAGAACCTTGCTGTCAGTGTGTTGTGTCAGTGTGGCTGAGGGAGTCTTTTTATGTAGGTGGCTGCTAGTTCTCACCTGCACCTCAATGCAAAGAAGGCGTCGGCTTTCCCACACCAGACCAGACATCACACCAAGACGAAAAGTCCAGGTCATGGATGGTCGCCAGACAGAGACATTTTTGTTTAAAGCATGGTCATAAAACTAAGCTAGTGAAAGGCGGCATATTAAAGACAACCGGGAAGGAGGGCTTGATCTCAAGACAATGAAATCTGGGATGATTTCACTCACACAAATGATATTTTAGGATTTCGCTTAAAATTTTAGCTTTAGTTATTCAGCAAAGAAAGACAAAATGAAAGAAAAGAAAGACAAATTCTGACGTTCAACAATATTCTTTGAAATCATTTTCCAACTTGTGTCACTTCGTGTCCAAAATGGCCCCACAGATATTCAAGTTGGGAAAAATTCAAAAGCAAATATATCGTTCGCAACCTTGGAAAAGATTCTTTTCAACCAAATTGTAATGAATGACTATGACATTGTGGCCCCATCAACGTGCACATTGGCATTTAACAAAAATGTAACATGAATTTTAGAAATTACAGAATACCATAGTAGCAGTGAAAAAACTACCAGATTTACACAAAGCATAAAAAAAAAGTGATATGATACAAATGACTGAGGGTTGATTTTGGATTATTATAATATATACATGCATTTAATTGGATTTTAATAGCAATTTGAAGTAATATTCCTCAACAAAACGTTTATTTCAATTTTTTTTTAAATTTATATTTGCCTTTTACATTTAGTTTTTACCTTTCTATTACAGGCATTTAAGAAAAAACATCAACATTGTAACTTTCAGAGGAGTCTTTTTTTTTTTTACAATGGTTTCAGAACACAGTTATATACACACTTCATGTACAACTATACTCATATTCTTACAGCTACGGAGTATACAAAGCTACTTACGGAAGTGATTAAAACACATGGCTAAAGAAGACCACACTTGCTGCTCATCCCCTTTGATAACCCTCCGCCTCATTTTCAGGAAGATGACTGTACTTCAAAATGTAATATCATCAATTTGCTCGCTCATGCAGAAAGTGTTCCTGTCACCTTGGACTGTAAAACAATAATGAGTTTATGCTCCCCGTGTAAACGAGCAGTCTCCTGTTCAGCTATTCCCACAAGCAGCTTCTCAGCCTCTCCCTTAACGTCCCATCATTATGCCGTCAGACTTCATTGTGTTTCGTCACCCGTGACCTGATCACACGCAGGCTGTTGAAAGAAAACTTGCTGACAATGTTATTATAAAGACAAGTGTTTGACTTTCTCATATCCAGGCAAGAGTATTATGGGGCACTTCCCCCCCCCCCCCTCTATTGTCCCTTTTTCATTTGTTTCCCGGGCCTGGAACCCAAGGGCCACACTGACAGAAAAAGTAGGATTAGCTAAATGTGGTTTAATGTGAAGACTTTTTGACCTTCATTGATTTGTAACATTCACACAGAAGCTCTAGTTCTTTGGTTACAACTTTATAGAGTTAGTTTATAGTTTGTGCTAATGGATGGAGACGCGTTCACAATCTGATAGGGTATTTGTTATAGCTGCATAAAACACAGTTCCCACCAGAGGGCATAATTTACCAAATAATGTAGTTCCTTTCTTCATCTCACTGCTCCTCACTTTGACAAAACAGCACTGAAGTGATGGACATAGATAAAGAAATGTATCATTGTCAGATTGTTTTGCTTGTTTCTCTCACACAAGATGGAGTGCATAAATATTGTTTCCATTTTTAAAAGTAATGAAGATGTGTTGATGATGCTCTGCAAAGACAAGTCAAAATGTGGATAGATTATTGGAGATTCTAAAGAAACTAAACACAGATTATTGCAGCGCTGCATTAATAAATACACAATGGCTTGTGGAATCATTGAGTCAGTCATGTCTTCATCTACAAAACCTTTCTATCTGGGTTATTTACTTAGGTTTGCGTAACTTTATGTCCCAGTCACTGATGGTGTAATGGAAAACACAGTCAATAAAACCATTTCAAAGGAGACTTGGTGTGAGCGGTGACTGCAAAGGTCCTTGAGGAAGTATTGAACTCACTGACTAACTGGAACCTGTTGATTTTTAGTTAAACGTTAAGTATCAGACCTTCCCAGAACTATGGCAGATTTGCCGGTACTGGAATATGTTTGTTTATGTCAGAAGTGTTGCAAAGAGGGAAAATCATTGGGTGAAGTAATTCACCACCTTCTGTGTTTTTGACAGGGAACACTGGTTTTAGATGATCTTTGCCCATGACGGAAACAATTGATGTCATCATCACATGAGACTGTGCTGCTTGATTTAATAGAGGATACATTCTTCTTCATTTTTCACTTTGTCACTTGGATTATGAGGCACTGCTTCTCAACAACATGTGACATCAGCTGAATTAAAAAAAATACTTAGAGAATAGGATGATTATTTATTTAATTGGGGAAACTGATTGGGATTTCTTTTCTAGAGTGCCATAAGATTTGTGATGTTTGCTCCATGAATGGAACTATATTGGACTGAAGAAAATAGAAAACAAGTGTTTATAATCACTATAAGTAGACCACAGACAACACACACGCGCACATTGTGTATGGTACATCACTGTATATTATGTGTTCATGTGGTTTGGAGCTGCTTCTGAATATGACAGTGTACATGTGTACTTGTCTTTTGACAATAATTAGAGTCAATTTCTGATAAAACCTTAAATGTGTTACATACCGAATTCCGTGATCTCGAGTTGGAAGCTTGTATGAAGCACCAGATAAAGAGAAGGACGTCAGGAGCACTGTGAACTTTATTATCCTCTACTACTGACCGAGAAGACAATCACTGTGAAATGCATCTAGTCAACCAGGGAAAGTTTCTTATGCTCCCAACTGCTTTCGATAATGATTTTCATATTACTTGGTTTATCTGTGTCAAGATTAAAGTTTGGAACATTGATACAAAGGTCATTTAAAATAAAATTTTCAAGGTTCTAAATGCATTGTCAGGGAGAGAGAGAGAGAGAGAGAGAGAGAGAGAACAGGTACATGCAAATCAGTAATAAGAGTAGACTTTTTCCATGACTTGTGTAGTACTAGTTATAAAGAAAACGTGACCCCTTGACATCTTATTGCAGAAGTGACGTGACTCTTTTGAAATGACGCACCCAATACAAACAAAATATCATTTGACCGGGCAAAGTACCAGAACCACTCTGGGTGTAGGAGCTTCCCTATTTTGAATTGTGACATCCAATTCAACCATAGATGAACTGAGCAAAGGTTAACTGGGCTGTGGAGAGAAACAAAGCTGCTGCAACCCACATTAAACAATGTGTCACATGTACAGTGTCTTGCAAAAATATCCATACCCCTTCAACTTTTCCACATTAGTGATGCTTAATTTTGGTATGGAATGAAAATTATACTTTAAAACTTTTTTTTTAAACAAATAAAGAACTAAAGATTTGACCTTATCCTCAAACATAAACAGAGGGACGTTTTATATGTAACTGCCATAACTGCAATTTCATGAGGTCTGTAAGAGGGAATATTATGTTTCTTTGTTAAATCATTCAAGACAAGATGAGTTAACTGCAGTTCAGCGCGTTTAGCTTAACTTCTTCGGTTATCAAGCTCACCGACACGGACACCTTACGGTTTTTTAAGTTATGTGGTGTGTTATTCTATCTGGCTTTCAGTTTGAAACTCGCATTCATTCATATTGCCACATGGTTTATCCTGTGCCATAAAAATATTGGCCAACCTTTCCAGGATGTGTCATTCATAAAATACTAAATGTACTCCAGTAGACTTTGTCGATTGAGGTCACCTTTATGACCTTGCTTATATTGTATTTCTTGAAAACAGCCTCTGTCTGTTCACCAGTTTCACTGTCTTACAGTAAAATAGCAGGAAAACATCTGTAAATTCAACACAGAGAAAAGTTGCAGTTTTTACATGGAAATAGTCGCATAATCCATTGCAGGGGTGTCAAACACAGAGGCCTGAGCTGAGATATCCGTGATGCTATTATGAAAATGAGCTCCATCACGAGCAATGTAGCCGGGAAGCTATGCTATCAGGGTGAGTGTGTAAAGAGATGTATACTTCAACAGCTATGAGAGAAGAATTTAAGATATTTCACTGTATTTTGTACCGGAAGGTTTCATAAAAATTGGCTTTACTTTAAGATTGTGGTCATTTCTGGTAGTAATTGTTTGAAAATATAGATACTTTCATCAGGTATATTCTGCATCACAATCAAGAAAAACTTGAATGTTTAAATTTAAAAGTTATTATGGCACGATTATACTGGTCCAACCCACTCAATATGAACATTTGGCTGTATGTGGCCCCTGAATTCAAATATGTTCAATTCTCCTGGTTATTGCAATATTGAATTTGTGCATTTAGCTACTTGAAAAATGTGATGAATATGTTTCTCTCAGGATGAAATGGTCAGGTAATCTTTAATACTACTATTATAAGATCATTTGTTTTGGATTTCTCAGAACAATGCAGAGGGTTTTAATTCTGTCTCTAAATCTCTGTAAGTACTTTATATTAAAAATAAAAAAAACATGCAAGAGGTTGTTGAAACACAACCTCCTTCAATATATCACTCGGTACTTAATGTGTCAGCTCAGAGTAAATAAGTTACAGGAAAGATTTTAATTGTTGTGAGTAAATTTCCTACGAGTCTGATAGAACCTGAACTCTGCAGTCTTATCATCAATATTAAACAATCAGTGTTACACAGGATCAGTTAAATGCAGTGGGACATTCCTCACTAATCAAGTATTTATTGTGGAATTACAGTGTCTTTTGACAATATACGGTATACTTTGACAGGTATACAGGTATATAATTTCAAGTCTTACATGGGTCATGTTTATTCCAGCATTGCTGGGTACAAATTTTATGTGTAACATACATAACTTAACATCCCATTACCATCTGACATTTGCGCAACATTAGCGCATACCTGTATTGACTAAGGGAATCCACAGTCAATGTGAACATTATGCAATGAGTACATTTGTTACATTTATTATTGCAACTTGATTAGATATACAAAAACAATTCCATTACAATATTGCTGGTAATATTGTAATATGGCATAAAACACCGACAAAACATCAACAGATTATGCTGCACCGCGCGTCATCTCACATTACAAGCTGAATGTATCAGCACAGCACGAGCTCAGGATGTGTCGCTTCTAAACATAAATAAATCCCAAAATAAATGTGCACAGATACAGTTTCAAATCAAAACGTTAGACCCGCTGAATACCGATCTTTTTTTTTAATACAGCACAAGTGAGTTCCTGCACACTGTGGAATATTTATATGATCATCTGTCTGTCACGAATCAAAAATATACATGGAAAACAACAATGTTGTTGGTTGGGCCTCAGTAGGAACTATCACGCCTTCTTGCCGATTTTTACGTAGAGAACCATCGAAACCACCATTGCAGCAACCTGTGAAGACATCGACGTTTCATTTGAAGTCAGTGAATAGAGCAGATGATACAAGGGAGATTTGACAAGTTGAATTGCAAATAGTTACATAGTGTTCCATAAATAACATCCCCAAATGTTGTGTATAATCTGTGTTCAGTGAGTATCAGAGTATCCTGTCATAATGTTCAGGTCCAGGCTCAACAACCACAATATCCACACAGCTTGTGAGTGAAGTCATTGTTGCCCTATGCTTCAGCATTTCAAAATGTTTCAAAAAATATATATCATGACATTACCACACAAAGATCATGAGATTATAAATAAATAAATAAATAAATTCTATGATTTGAGCTAAGATTAGCTATGTTAAAAATGTTCAAAAATATTTAACAAATATAAAACTTGAATTAAGTACTATCTACAATAATATCCATAATATTAAAATTGTACCTCCAGCACAGCAATTCCCAGAGCCACACCTGCAACTATCGCAGCATTTTCCTCCAACAGCTCCAGAAGCTTATAGAAGCAGCCATCAACATCCTGCAAGGTAAATGAAAACAGGCCTTACTCCAGGAAACAGAAAACTATTGTATTTTATTGTTTTTGTTGTGATGTTTCATGATGTTAAATGCAATGACTTTTGGTGGGTATCATACCGAGTCAGAAGCTGCGTCCATATTGCATTGATTCAACGACACTGTTGCATTGCAGCATTCATTTGGATACAACGAGTCAGTTTTGTCATAATAAGGCGAGTCAGTAAAATCTGTGTAGTTCCTGTATCCGCAGCATTCGAACTGGAATGAAAAACCAGATGTCAAACTCTATAAAAAAGTTAAGAAATGTTTGTTTGGTAGATTAATTAATTGTTGTAACAATAGTTGGCAATACAACACTGACAGAGAAGATGATTATTTTTCTTTAAATGGTGCAGCATCTATAAGGGGCATGCATTTGTGGGATGATTGCAACTAAGCCACTATGTGGATTGTACCTATGAAAAGAGGATCTAATACCGAGCAGTTTTTCTTTGCAGTTTCTATTGCTTCTGGTTATGAGCTGTGTTTGGCTATTTCAAATGTTTTTGTGGCTTCTGTTTGGTCAATTAATACGTTGTCATATTGATTTTTTTTCTTCAGATGTCTTTTATGTTCATCATACCACTAAACAAAAGTTGAAGAAAAGCTTAGCAGGGGAATATTTGGCACATTTTTCATGCTAACAACCGACATGCTCAGTAGTGCCCATTACCTAAAAAATGTACAGTATGCTCTTTAAAAACATTTCACCTATTAAGAGGGAAATAAACAGACTTTCCAATGGTTTAATTAATGTAACCATGAATTTTGAAGAAGCAGTATTACAACAAGAAACTATGAAAAACAGTTTTGCAAAACATAATACCGTGTCCATCGTAGCATTCCACAGAGAAGTCATACTTTCATCATTTCCGTAATCTTTTTTAATTTTGGATATAACTTCCTCCTCCAGATTGATCAGAAGTGTGTTAGCCTGAGAAACACAGACAGGAGCCCATCAACAAACTTTGGATGGTTTAGAGCAAAGTTATTTTGTTTCCAAGGTCATATATGAGACTACAAGTACAGTTTGACAACAAAGACGATTCCATTGTATTTGCTTTGTAAACATTCTCACCACATCTTTGAAAACGAGCAGCACAATGGCTCCCGCCACCTCCACCAGGAAAATAATCAGCACAATACAGAAGAACTGCAGGAGCACAAAACGACACATTCAGCTGGAAATCCATCAACGTAGAACATTTCTACTGGTACCAGACTTTTCCTTACGTAACAAGAAAAAAAAAAAGCATTTTCTAAAAATCTCTTTAAACAGATCTTATTGAGGCTCAGATTTTAATGAATGTTTTTTTTTAAGGTTAACCGTTGGTGGGTGGGAAACATTTCTTTCTATTTCGTACAGAAAAAAAAAAAAGTAATTAGACCAGATTTATGGATGAATTAGTATTTTCTGAGGAATATAATGTGAATCCGTTCTCTGGACCTACGGTCCATCAGACACTGCTTACCGTCAGCAGCATGCACCTGCTCTCCTGGACGGCTCCGCAGCAGCCCAGGAAGCCAATGACCAGAAGCACACTCCCCACTGCCATGAGCAGGTAGCTGACATTAACCAGCTGGAACAAGCCCTCTGGACTGTCCACGCTCTCCAGGAAACCCAGCAGAGAGCCACTGTCCACCTTCAACCAAATCCCCACTCCCAGAACTGCGCCACCTGCCAACTGCAAGACGGGTGAGGAGAGAGAACAGAAAGAAGCAGGGCGATGATGTCGGGATATGAAAGTCCAATCAAATTGTAATAAGTGTCATATTCCCAGGTATGCACACCAACACTCAGTCACAGAAACTTGTCCAGAAACAACAAAACACATTCCAACTGTTCAATGAACAAACTATCTGAGAGTCATCACTTGACACACAACAAATCAATTAAATGTCGTATTTAAAGCTCTTCGTTTATGCAATAACTGCAATTATACATCACAGATACGGTGTTTTAAAGGTTTACCTGAAAGCAAGAACCATTTACTTTCTTTGATGCATTACCACACAAGGAGCCATACAGGAAGTAATAGCTAAACGAGGGAAGTGTTATACTTACAAAGATGATGCCATTGAAGACGAACATCATAATTTTGAGAAAGCCGGAACAACACATCTTGGCTGTTTGTTTGTTTTTCTCTCACACTGTTGAAGTAAAACAGAAGTCTTTCAAATTGAAATTAATTTTGACAAATACCCAAAGTGCCTCATTGCTTCCTTTGTCATCATTTGACTCTTATTTTTTTTTAGAAGAAGTTGCATTTGACCTGATGGGGGAATCAATGGGGCAAACAGGCAGCTGGGTGGGTGAACTACAGTTTGCTTTGGTTGTACATTAACCACACTGACTGGATGGTAAAAGGAAAGCAGTCCTAATCTTCTTTAAACAAGGTACGTCTTTCACGCTTATGTGAAACTTGGTTTCGGTTGAAGCGTCACACAAGTTGCTGGGTTAAGCTACAGCTTCATTTTAAAGGCCTTTTGTCAACAAGTCATCAAGCAGTTGAAGTTTAAGATTCCCACTGTGACTTGAACTTTAGTCCAATCAAATGCCTTTTCAAGAGTTACTCAAAATATTCAAATCAAAGTTTTGATTCAGTTGATATTTATGCTGCAACTGACACGAAACCATAAAAGCACCATAAAAGCACTGAACTTTCTGTTCAGAGTTCAGATTTAGAGCTACTGTTAACATTTCCTTCTTCATTGTAACTCTGATGACAGGAGTCAGATGTTTTCGAGAAGCAATAAAACACTATAGTACAAATAAACTCACATCATGGCTGCATGTAAGTCAGAGAACGAGGAACAGAAATATAGCAGATTTCAAACTCGGACCATTTTTTGCTGTTTGTAGATACAGCACAGCATTGCTGTTAACAATGATCCCATTTAATATATCTGTTTATACAAATGCTGAATACATTGAACTGGTAACTCACATCATGGGAAGGCATACTAGTAAACCACTAACCTGAATTTCTGAACACAAGGAAAACAAATAAGTGATTCATCATTTCTCTAATCATGAGTATTAAGGATTTGGTCTCATAAACCACACTGAAGGATGATTTTCCTTATTAAATTAGTGCCGTTAAATAGCAATTGTTTAGTTTTTATGAAAAAAATGTTCACACACATTTTTGTGTGTACTGAAAATCTTATTGCTATTTCTCTTCTGCTAAAACCATGTTTAATTGAGGTATTTGTTTTAAAGTAGATTGAGATAAAGACTTATGTGTTTAGTCTATCACAATTGTAGATTTATATATATTTTTTAAAAAGTGTAAATTCTTGAAGTTCATACCTGTGCTGCAATGAAGTCTGCGTGTCCAATGAAGATGGAGCTATAAGGAGTGTCTGCTCAGCGAGGCTTTCGCATGCCCTTTTATCTTCTCACAGGTTCAACACACACACACACACACACACACACACACACACACACACACACACACACACACACACACACACACACACACACACACACACACACACACACACACACACACACACACACACACACACACACACACACACACACACACACACACACACACACACACACACGGAAAAAGGGAGTTCACGACCTTCATGGCAGTGACATGGTTTGTTATTGGGATGACAAATGCTTCCTGGTTGAACAAAGTCTAAAATACAGAAACATTTATAGTTTCAAAATGTACAACCCATTTACAGTTAAGCAGCATAATTAATAGTCGTGTTCATTAATGATTTGTCACTTTCAAAAAGTGGAGACAGTCCGAAGATTCTAGAATGCTTTAACCCTGCGTATGAAGAGTAACCTAATCATTGATCTATTTCCAAATGTTTGACAAAACGTTGTCATTCGATTCAGTGAATAATTAGGGACAACAAACAGTATTAACATTATGGGTAATTTTATAAAAAAAATTTATGATCTGTTGTTTGGAAAAGCCACACAGTGCTATAGCTGTGAGCACTCTCGCCTCACAGAAATACTATTCACAGTTCGAGTCAAGACTTTCTGTCCAGGGTTTGAATGTCTTCCCTGTGCTCTTGTGAGAATTTTGTTTTTGTACTCATTTTCTCTCTGTCCACCTTTAGCTGTGAATGATTGTCTTTCTGTGGTTGCCTCGTGACAGACTGCTGACCTGGCTCGGGTGGAACCTGCCATCATGCGGTACCTGCATCCTCGAGTCGGCTCAAGTGGCGGCGTAGAAGATGGAGGGAATGAATACAATCAGGAATGTATTGAACACAAAAAGAGTTTTCAGACAAGCATGGTGCATAGATTCATATATATTTATATCCATTTCAGGAGGAACTCGATGAACTTGGCAAATTAAATGCTGAACATTAACCATTAAATACACAAGAAGAGAAAAATAAATTAAAGACAAGGGAGTAAATGGATTACATTCACAATGAATGACGCAGCACCTTCAGGTGAGAGTGACGTCTTCTTTCAGGTATGTTTGACTTTGCACTGGACAGTGAGGGAACCTTGTTTCAGGATCATTTACAAGATGCACGCGGTACGTAAAGGGACAGACAATAATGCAGTTTCATGTAACATCCACAAGAGGGTAGCATTATATAAACAAATCGGAGCGAGTCCCTCTCTGATGCTTTTTTTTTTTTTTTTTTAATCACATCACCATGAGCAACAGGTGCTGTTCACCCACCTCTGCTGGAGTGAAAGGTGTGTAGAAGGCACAGCTGCACAGTGCAGCTCTTTGGCATCTCAGTATAATGGTCACATCAGATCTTATGAGGAAGTGCTTCAAACACCAAATAATAGTGTAGTTTACTTAAAAAAAAAAGAAAAAGAAAAAAGAAAGCCTAAGTGGAGCTGTATGGGCTTGATGGTGGTCCAGTAACGTTAGTAGGTATTTCTATCTGTAGGGGTGTCGACTTGTGAATTCAGCTGCTGAAATTATTTAAAAAAAAAAAAACTTTACACTATCAACACGTACAGCCGCTCTGATTGGCGTGAGGCGTGTCCTTCAGGTCGCCCCCCTTCGGATTGGCCGACGGACTGGCGTTGCCGTTGACCGTCTCGTTCATCTTCTCGCAGATGACGTCCACCAGTTTGTCGAACACCTGTTTCACGTTGATGTTGTCTTTGGCACTTGCTTCGAAGAACTCGAAGCCTGGGGAGAAGAGTAAATATTGAGTCATGTGTCGCTGGTCTCCTCTCATCCAGCATCTGTGGTGTGTACTGACCGAGCTCTTTGGCCAGCCTTTGCGCGTCCTCCATCGGGACCTGCCTGTCATCTTCCAAGTCCAGTTTATTGCCGACCAGAACCACCTGAGCGTTGTCCCAAGAGTACGTCTTGATTTGAGTCGCCCTGGTAAATGACAATGCAACATCTTTGACAACAAAGAACAATAAAACCCAGGCAGAGAGCATTCGTCTCCGTCTCCACACCACAGTCACTGAAGAAATGCAGCCTTTTGAAAATGTTCAAAAAAGTGAATGTTCTCTAAATACTGTTATATAAAGAACTGGGTATGAAACAACATATAAATAACACATAGCTACAGGTATGTGCGGGCGACGTGCTCCACTTCATTAGTGCAACACAGCAAGTATGTCAAATTGGAGTCAACTATGAACAGCATGTGTTGAATGCGGACAATTTCCTCAATAAAGTTTCTATTAATACACTGTTGCTATAGTGACTATTGGAGAAATATGCAGAAGTGCAAAGAAGACGAATCTACAGTGTATCCAAAATGTAAAGAATGAATCCACAGCAGGTAAAAGATAGTCAGATATGCATCGTTTTATCATGAATATTTGTTCGACATTGAAGCAGTTTGAGCCTTCATACACATTCCTTTTTAATGACGGATGATTATTTCTATAGTATTTACACTGAATGTCCAAAATGACGATTAAGTTTGTTTTGCTTTTGTTTGCTTTCAATTTCTCTGTCTTTTACTTTTAAACAACAAAAAAAAAGGTACTTCATGTTGAGATTTCCTAATATGAAATCACAATTCTATAATTTTAGGTTTTGCCATTCCTATATAATAGATCAACGTCTCCGAGACAGATCAAACATCCAACTCAGAATAGTTTTATTGGTCATCATATTTTACAATTGCTCTCTTCAGTTGGAATCACACACACGCCAGTGCTGGTTAATTAACGTAGAACTGTATGTGTACGTCTACCTACCAGTCCTGGACAGCACAGAATGACTCCTGACTTGTTATATCGTACATGAGCAGGAATCCCATGGCTCCTCGGTAGTACGCTGTGGTGATGGTCCGGTAGCGCTCCTGTCCTGCTGTGTCCTGCAAACACACAGTTTGTCGGTGAATTATGACATCCTACCATTGAATTTACAACCCCTCCTTCCAAATAAATGAATGAATGAATGAATTGGGCCTGGATATGAACTGTGTCCGCTTCTCTTAGCTTCAGCATTAGCATAACCAAAAGTAGTTGTTTCCAAAAAATGCAGCTTTGTTATTATTTCACTAGACTCCTGTTCACTTGAGAAGGAACCTCTGGGTATTCCCGACTCAATCCTCCTGACAGCAACATGAAAGACAGTATAATTAACTTCAGTCTGTATTCACAGTGGCTGTGCGAGCAATTAGCAGCCTTAAATAAACATGAACATCCATATTATAGAGGGTCTTCCTGTCAACTACTGATGTTCTCAGGGTGTCTAAAAATGATTAAAAAAATAATTATATATATATATATATATATACACACACACACACAATTGTTTAAAGGTTGTTGGGAACCTTACAATGCATTCCAAAGCTCTTCTTGAGGTAGCTCGAGGCCTTGAGTTTAAATCACGCAAGTTTTCTACTTTAAGGCTTATTTGTTTATTAAAATTTGTCCTCATTACGCTGGTAACAAATTAACAAAACAATTCATAGGTTTCCTTTCCAATTGTTTCCCTTTATTATTTACTATTTATTAAGATTGATCCTAAAAAAAAATAAAAATGAAAGCATCCTACTGGGAACAAAATGCAGAGATTTGTCCTGCTATGACAGCCATTGAAACGTTCTGGTGCCCCCCAGTGAGGCCCGGTTGTAGGACAACTCCTCCACAAAACTGCAAGCCCGGACAACTCATCCATGGATGAGATTTACATGTTTTTTTTGAGAAAATGAATCCTGTGCAAAATACTTTTACATATTATCTCTAATTGATATTTTATATATTTTCCATATATCTAGTATATGCCCATATATATGTAATATAGTATATAATATATAATAAATTGCCAGCAGCAATCATGCACATTATGAATTATAAACATTGATATGTGGGCTTTTTCAGCCCTTTGTCCCGTGTTGAACTTTGCTGAGGATCAGGATTTCATAAAATGAGCTGAACCTTTCTAAAGCAGTCCCATGAATCTCATTCAAGTTGCTCTGCAGCAAGTGATGGGTCGGCTTGTGAAACACCAACGCAACATCTTGACACCAGTATTACTGCATGTATACTCCGAATATAAAATTTAATCCAAGTCGACCAGCAGAGACTCTCTCGTTAATGTACCTGTGATAAGATTTTATTGTTGTTCTGCAGGATTTTAATATGACCATGTTTTTCACTCCAGTTACATCATTTTATTTGTCCTCTCTCGTGTAAAAGTACGAGGCTGCATCACTATCAAGCGGAAAAGCCACACTGCCCTGACTACATTAACCCATACATTAAAAAAAAAAAAAAAGTATTACTTCCTTCTAACAGGAGTAATGTGGGTGAGTTGTGGGCTTCCTCTAACATGCAGTAATAGATCCGTCCCTGGTGTCAGTCCGCTCGGTAAGCACATTCGGCTCCGGCAGCTCGAGACCATGCATCTTTCATGAGCCCTGCTGTCTGGGGACAATGTTAAACATCAACTGTCATTAACTCCAGAGTGTGAGGAATGAGTTTACATCCATGACAGGCAGCAGCATGCAAGGGCGGAAAACTCAGGAACGAGGCGAGAATGACCAGATCAGCAATGCACCGATGCTTTTAAAAAGATCTGCATTTTGGTGAGAGATGTATTTCACATCCTCGTAACGTCATTAATTACCTCGAGTTGAATTACAGCTCTGACGTTAAAGAGACTGCAACGTTTTACACTCAATTCTTCTGAAATATTATCTGTCGAACCTGTTTTCTCTGTACACATCTTGCGAAGGGAATGAAAACAGCCTTCTGAGCATTCGACCACAAATTATACGGAGCCTTTCAGACTTCACATATACAAGAGTCACACCTCATTCAGTAGCCTAACGAGGCCCTTTCTGTCGGCGCGCGGACGTCGTCACACATATAATCAAAACATGCAAATAGCAACAATTTAGATGTAAATGTATTGGTGTAGTTATGCACTTCCAGTGACCTAAGGACTCTTAAAACTGTCTGTTTGCAGATATATTGTTGTAAGCCAAGGACTCTTCCCTGGAGGCAAATGCAAATCAGCAGTAAAAATATGCGGCCGTGTGTAAAGAGCAAGTACAGCGCAAGGAAAATGTTCGCTTTTCTTTGGTTTTTTTGGTTCATCAAACACGTGACTATTACTGGAAAAATAGCGAACAGTTAACAGTGAACCATATGAGGATTTGATTTAGTATTCATTGTTGCCGTTTTCAGTGGTTAACACACTCTTCGTAGTGCGAATTCCCGGCTCAAGTCTGGGCTTGGGGGGGCCTTTCTCTGTGGAGTGTGCAGGCGCTCCCTGTAGGTTTTTCTACCCACGGATGCTATGCTTTCTTCTCACCATACAAAAACATTTTTGAGGTTGACTTGTAAATTGCCAGTAGGTGTGAATGTGAAGAGTGTGTGACTGTCTGCGTTTGTCCTCGGGGGATCAGTCCCAGCATCCTGTGACCCTACGTTGGCTAAATCTACATAGTAAATGGATCTACGAAGTCAACTTTCACAAACCCATGTGGAAAGAAGACATTTGGGAAAGCCTAGTACAGAAAAGAAGTGAAAACAATAACATAACCATTTTTCAATCCCATTAAAATGTTTTGAGGGGCATGAAGTTACTAGATGTTTTCCTTGTGTATGCATGTTTTTTCTTCAGGTGCCCTGGTTTCCTGTCATAGAGTTTGAGTATGATTGCCGTCTCGAAAATTGCTGACAGGCGTGCGTGTCAGTGTGCGTGACTATTTTCCCTCCGATGACCTTCCGACCTGTTCGAGGTGTTTGCTGCTTTCATCGTTGGTCGTAATACTTACTAATAGGCGCTTAATGAAAAGGGATGTGTTTTGTGCTGCAAATATTTGAAGGAAGCCAACAATTGCCATGGGACGCGCATACATTTTCAACAGAAACCAAGAGGCTGATGATTTCTCAATGGAAGAGCAAAATCAGCCCAAAATCGACATGTAACGCAACAAATCTGATCAAACGGTTTGATAGAGTCATTCTTCATCTCTTCATTAAAAAAGAGAGAAGAAAACACAACTAAAACTTCTGTCCTTTGGCCCTTATTGGTCTTTCATCCAGCAGCAGAGAGGAATGTGCGTGCAATAATAAAGAATTTGAAAGAGGGAAGGAAGTAGAAGCTCCTCTTTAGCAAAAGAAAAAAAAAAAAAAAAAAGCGTGATTCCTGTCATGTGCACTAAAACCAGACTGACAACAATGTGCGAACCCTCATGTGTCTTCTCAACATTTTAAACCACTTCCTCTCTTGCCCCGGTCGTACAAGTGTCACTGTAGGTAAGAAACATTTAGAAGTGTAAAAAAACAAAAAAAACAAAAATAGGAGTTTTTTCCAACATTACTGACAATCTGTATAGATGTATGTATAGATGTATTAGAACAGAATTATATTCCTGCTTTATCTCCTGTATCTAGACTCTAGTCTTTCTGCCTGCATAATATTTCTCTGATTAAAGTGTTGTTCATTTCGCCATCTCACCCATATCTGTAGTTTGACCCTCTTGTCGTTCCTGTAGATGGTCTTGACTTTGAAGTCGATGCCCACCGTGCTGACAAACGCCGAGGTGAAGGAGTCATCTGCATAGCGGAACAAGAAGGAGGTCTTTCCCACACTGCTGTTGCCAATAATCAGCAGCTTGAACATGTAGTCGAAGTTCTGGTCAGCTGGATCTCTCTGCTCCTGGACCACCCCTGGATCTCTGGCTAATGCCATCTATTCAAACAGAGCCAGACGATGAGAGAGGAGACAGTCGTCCAAATCAAAACTCCTCCAGAGAAAGCCGTGCGTACTTTCCAGATAATGAGAAAGCCAAAACCTGCTACTGAAATGGATTACACAACCGCTTCATCATTTAAGTAAGAGTCAGCATAGCTTTTGAGGTCCACTGCTTTTTAGTGTACACACTCGTTTTTGTTTTTTTTAAATGTTACGGTTTCACTGATGGTGAAAAATGGTTTGTATGACATTATACACAAAAGTATTTATAATTTCAGTCATTTAATAGATTATACTGTTGAAAAATGTCAAAAAATAAACATATGAACTTCTCAGAGATTCAATTATAGGTTTTCCAATGACCAAATCAAAGAAAACACACTCTGCTGTTGACTTGAGGATAAATAATGCGTTAGATAGAGTACGATATAAAATGCAATAAAGTTTTTTTATACCATTTAAAAACAAACAAAATTCATAAAATCCTTTGACAAAACAAACAGAAAAAAATGTGAGTCTGTCAGTCTCTCTGTGTCTGTGCCGTGACGGACGGGTTCATGGTGTACACTGCCCTCACAAAGTGCCAGCTGGGATCGGCTCCAGCCTCGCTGACCCTAAACTGGATCAAGCGATATAGAAGGCAGATGAATGGAACAACAATCCAACAGGCCAAGCCAAGAACATTCAATCAAAACAAAGCTACAGAATGTGAGGAAATATTTTGTTGAAAAGGAACACCAAATAAGGACAAGGGAGAGCAGTCTGCCAGTCCTGTGTGAGTGTGTGTGTGTGGAGTCGACAGGTTCACTCACTCATTTTTACGCGGCTAGGAAAAGTGATCAGGGCAATCTTTAGATCAGTTCTAACTCGTGCAGGGAGCAACAATTCGAGTCATGCTAGGTTGTCTGTAAAAAAAATCAGGCAAGCTGAGCTCCGTCTGCACACCGCTGTGGGCCGGCAGACAAGTAAAGACATGCACATCCCAGATAAATGATGATGCTGCCTGCTGGTTTGCTTTGTTAAATGCTGAATTACAAATGGCAGAATCCATCACACACAGCGTGAAGAGGCCTGTCTCGTCAGCAATGATGTTAAGCTGTACTGTAATGATTATATCCAGGAGGGAAATGTGTGGGGCGACGCAGATGCAGAGGTTTACCTCCAAGTTTGTTCACATCACTGACAGACACCGACCTGAATATGGTTCTGTGCAGACACACAAACTAAATCCCAATAATATAGAATGTATTTGGGTTAAGTTGGGTAAATCTGTAGGGGGTTTAAGGTGTTAAGGAGGCGTGGCCTGTGACAGACCCAGAGCTTCAGGGACGAATGCAGACGAATGAAAATATTGTTCCTTTGGCCAGCACGACTTGTGTTTGTCCACCTATCCATCTTCACAGCAGTTAATACATTCAGTGTTGCAAAGCTGATTACTATTGGCCAAACCCGAGGACACTGTGGACGTCATCAGACGTCAGATGACACCCTGAGTTTAAACTGCAGACGCAAACATGTCCATACAAACAAACTATGAAATACAATTTGAGTTTTGCTTGGACACACCTATGGACCTCACCTGCTGTTTACAATGAGATATCAGAATGTGAAAAAAACTGAACCCAAAAAACTACTACCTGAATTGAGACAACGTGTGTGTGAGAGAGTTGGCAGGTGCAATACGATTCAAGGTCGCTCTGTGAGGAAGGGAGGACAATTGACTTCTGTTGAGAAAAGCGTGAGACAAAGTTTTGCGACTTGAAAACGTAGGCCTTATTTCAATGCCAGCATATCAACTCTTTTGCAAGATGCCACGACTATTTGCCCAGCTGATTAATCGCCCATGCAGTAACAACATGCAGCTCAGGAGCGGAGATGTTATTTTAACATGAGTCACCAGGATAATTGAACTTCCTCAAGCCTCATGCGTCAGGTGTCAGACTGGTCTTCATCGAATTTCAGCAAGGAATGCGAGACTGTTTGCCATGATATTAAGAGAAAGGCCTCAGATTTACACACTCGGAAAGCAAGATGTCAGAAAATGACAGTGCTCTGTCAACAATCTGTACAACATGAATCACAGCCAGGGTGTGCTCTGTCTGCTCATCCTGCCCCCCTATCAGTCATTCGCCTCTCCCTCCATCCGATTCGTCACATGAGCTCATGTTAAGAACTCATAGGATCGGTTGACACTGAGCGGTGGGCCTGGGGCAATAGATTCTCCTTCCCACTATGTGTATTTAATCCATCACCCATCTGGTCATTCATCCACCCGCTGACACTCTCGCTAAAGCGCACACACAAACACACCCCCACTTATCTTCCTTTACTTGCTCATATTCATCCATCTATGCATCCCTGCTGTCATCATCCATCCACATCTTGCCCTGGTCCCACCCAACTCTCCCTCTCTCTCTCTCTCTCTCCATCCCTTTGCATCATGGCCAGACCAAACCATCCATTCATCCACACATGCAGCCTCCCTCCCTCCCTCCCTCCCTCCCTCCTCAGAGGCTGAGTCTTTACTCTTCCCTGGGGACCAGCTCAGCATTTCCACTTCCAGGACCATGATAGAGGGAATTGGGCTGCGTGCTGCTCCACACTTTGAGCAATACATCAAAAACGCACGCATGCGCGCTCATATCAGCAATGAACCTGCCAACAAAGTCGTGAAGTGTTAAGGTCTATGCACTGCACCCCCCCCCCCCCCCCCCCAAATAAAAAATAAATAATTTAAATTTAAAAAATTTAAAATAAACTCCCCTTTGAATCGTGATACATAAAGTGACTTCAAACCAGATGTTGGCATCTTCGGTACTGATATAATTAATTAGAAGAGTTTTCAGCTCTAGACGTGGCCGCGACTTGGCTCCTTTCACTTGTTGGCACTTAAGATAATTATATGCGTAAAAATCATCCGCATATCGAACAGAACTGAAGATAAAGTTGATATTTTAAACGGCACAGTAGCAACAAGCGTGCCGCGCTCCACCATACGGTAACTCGGCTACACGTTCGTGACATTTAAACAAGCTGTCGCGACTGTTTTCTTACCTCGGCGGGTGTTTTTTGTTTTTTGTTTGGTTTTCTGGCCTCCCCTGTCCACGTGAAGCCGCAGGTTGTGCGCTCAGCACTGCTGTCTGGTCGGACTGCGCTGCGCTGCACTCCGGTTCAGCTGCTGCGCTCCCGGATCTCCACACGGGGCAAAGTGTCCGTCCGTCACCGGGACGTCCGCCGTCAAACTCAGTCAAGCTCCGGTAACACCAGCCATACACATCCGGTGCTTACTTTCAATATAAAACCACCGCTTAAACGAGGATTACAGCTCAGGAAGTTGATATAAAAAATAAAAATAAAACTTTGATTAAGGTACAAACTGTACGTGTAAGAAAATTAACGTATGCAAGACTTTTGCACAATGTCTTATACAAGATTAGTTCGAAAACTGCACTTAACTACTGCACTATGGAAGTAAAACTGCCATCAGATTCTGAATTCGAATTTCTAACTGTGAATTTTTTTACCATCGAAATCAGACTTTGAATTTTAAAAGCTGTCGAATTTCAAGTACATATCTTTTTTTTCTTCTGTTTTTTTTTCAACATCTAAAAATGTTCAGTGTGTAAAAATTCAATTTGTCTAAAAATTCAGCTGCAAGCTTCCCTTGATTGGATGTTGGGTGAATGAGACAAGTATCGATTGCATCATCCTGATGGCACAGATATTCTGGCTGTTTTGCAGCTGAATTTGTTTTTGCAGCTGAATTTGTTTTTGCGGCTGAATTTTTTTTTTGCGGTTGAATTTTTTTTTACAGCTGAATTTTTTTGCAGCTGAATTTTTCGCAGCTGAATTTGTTTTTGCGGCTGAATTTTTTTTGTGGTTGAAGCTTTTAAAATTCAAAGTCTGATTTCGATGGTAAAAAAAATTCAGAGTTAGAAATTCAAATTCAGAATCTGATGGCAGTTTTACTTCCATACTGCACCACCATACAGCCCTGGATGGACACTAGCTACAAAATAAAGTTAAGAGTGCAATTATAATGTAGGTCGATAATTCTTGATGAATGTCGAGGCTTAATTAAAAAGTAGTTCATTGGCAATAGTTGTCCTGCAGGGCACAGTTTATACAGCTTTACATAAACAGCCCAACTTTTATTGAACTATTCTCTTCACTTCAAATCTTAAATATTATATTCAATATGCTACATATAGACCGCTTGGTTTGCAAATAGACAAAGAACAAAAAAAAAGGGCCTTTACTGTATTCCAGCTTGACACAAACAAATTCAGTTGTACACCTTTTAATCAGTTGATTCATTAAATTAACAAAAAAAAAAATGCTGCAAAATGTGAACTAACCCCGTGACAATTGTAAACATTAACGTTTATTTCGAGAAATTTGGGCTGATATCCTGTACGCTACTGCGTCTGCTTGATGCAATTCTTTTGGATTCCCTGAACACATTGAAGTACATTTCTGTGAAGCTGCCTGTTCACATCTCATGACCTCTGAGTGGAATTGATCAATGTTCACCGTGGAAAGAGTTTAGCAGCTGATTCATAAAGTCTAACATCACCATTTACAACACTAAGCTTCAATTTATTACACGGCAGCTCATGCTGTTTTGGTGGAGTTCCACAAATCTAGATATTGGCAGCCCCCACCACCCCCATAAGGTGGCACGATCAATGAGCTAATTATGAGCAACCAAGGATTCATGTGGATCGATCATGTCTCAACTAGATGCAACTTCGGTGGCTGAGAAACGTCAAGTGTATTTGAAACAAAGTAAGTCATGTCAGAGCAGGAGAGAAACTACACCTGCGGGGCAATGATGCAACAGATCTGCCAGATCCAAGGGTGTGAAAGAGGATTTTTATTGACGCTTGGCAGAGATGCACAGCCAGCGAGTCTGCAGAATCACACAATGAACAAGGTGCTGGATTTCTCAAGTAACTTTCCAAACACATAACAAAAGTTGAACTAGATTTGATATTATTATAGGCTTCAACTCACTTTTCAGCTTCACTGTAAATTGGCTATACAGAAGGAAAAATGCAAATACACACATTTAATGCTAGACCAAGGAACACTTTTGTGATGAAATAAAAGAATCTAGAAACGACAAACGGACAAAAAAGAAGTTGTCATCCACATTGCTTTTGACATCCAGAAACAGGTTTTGGTTTTTTTTGTATTAATGACAATAGTAACCGCTGCAAAGGTTTAAAAGTGGAAAATCTTCACTGCACTCCTGGTATGTTTAACATCTAAGTAATACTGACACTACAAAATATAAAAATAAAAGTGGCCCAAAACTGTCCAGACTTCACCTGCTTCTTAAACTTTCATTTATCAACACTTTTAGAGTCACTGGTCTCTAAATACTTGCCTTTATTATTGTGTTCCCATAACCTGTTGAACTCCCTGATGAAGGGCCGCATCAGGTTTGGCTCATCGGTCACAATGACGTTCTCCATGTTGTTATGCACTGCTGACAGTGTCCAGTTGAGGGAGCCGGTGATGAGCAGCCGCTTGTCCACCACTGCGAACTTGTGGTGCATGTACACAGAGTCCAGGTCACACCGCACACAGATCCCTGGGGAGTTCAGTGTAGAAAGAGAGACACACACACACAACAGATGAGGTGCTGAAGCATCCTTTTGCGTAAAGGAGTGAAGATCATACACAAGCTGCACCAGGGGACATTTATAGTTCAGGAAATATACACAAAAAAAACCCAACCTTTTTGTGATGATTTATACAATAATAAAATTCTTTGCATAACAAGATATATTTTCAAAGTTCCTGATCTCGTTCTACATGGGTTCAGTGGGATTTTCACTTTAATCAGGAAAAACCACACAACGGCCTCACAAAGGGTTGATTTTTTATTTCTCCCCCATGCATGCGTGATGCATAAAACTTGAAAATGTATAATACTGATAGGAGCACGTCTGCATTTGATCATTCTTCTCTTAAGTCCTTAATAGTCTGATCCTCTTGAGTTGTGCCGACTGATCTCAGACAGTCGTAGCCGGACTTGTATTTTCTTCTAAAAGAGGAGCAGGAACGTGATCTTTCAAAAACACACACCAAAAAAGGGTCAAAAACCTGAAAAACTATTCCCTCAAAATGTTGGCAATGATTGTCAGAGTCATTTTTCAGAGTGTTTTTCTTCCAGAAATCGTCTCCCTGATACCCATAATCGCATTGGGTAAAGGTCCCCCCCCCTCCCAAACAGACACTGAAGTGAGAGTAAATGGAACCGGCAAGAAAAGATGTCTGCCTGATTTTTAACCCCGAGACAAGAAAAAAAAACCAATACCTTTTGAAATCATTGTCAAAATGTGTGCAATGACTGTCTGGCTGACTGGAGAAACTGTTTCACAAACACACTATATTAACCGGTGAACTTCACCCCGAGCCACAGGGATTTGGTGCCAGACACAATCAGCAGTTTGAGGATAAAAGCTTTCTTCAGGATAATCAGAAGTAAGAAAAAAACAAAAAAACAAAAAAACAAACTGTATGAAAAGGGGAGTGGATTGTTCAGGAGGTTTGCAAGCAACACACAGAAACACTTTGCCTAATAGCATTAGCTGTCTGGTTGCCAATTTCGTACTTACTTAATTCTTACTTAACGGCACAGTGGCAGTAATTTCAGGATGCAGTGAGTAGGGCTGAGAGAGACGGCAAGAGTCAGACACGTGACCCAAAACCTTTCAGTATGCTATTGCTGTGACTCATTGGAGGGCTTGTAGTGGCGACCTCCATTCACCCAAACACCTCCCATCATCTCTCCATTCAGCACAGAGGGACCCCGGGTGATTTACCGACAATGACACACAAAGAGTCCAGGAACAGACAGTGAGCACCTCACATGAGTCACTCTTCCCCTCACCTTCAGTGAATTGTCCATAATAGTAATGATAATAATCTCACGGGAGATTGATGTGAATCTTTCTTAACAGATCATGTCTCCACGAGGATAAATGCCACTCTTGGGTCATCTGGAGTTCTGACATTTCTTGGCTTGATGACACTTCAGTCACAATGACTATTTTAGTCCAACAGCAGGAATTCATACTTCACATTGTTTTTGTTTTTTTTGGGGGGGGTGTACAGCTATATGTGTATCCTTACCAGCCTTACGGAGGATCCCTATCTGGGAGCCGGTGATGGCGATGTAGTCCTTGTCACTGAGGACTCGGACGACCACGCCCCTGTGATGCAGCTTGAGGATGGCTCGGCACAGGATCATGTTGGAAAATGCAAAAATACACAAGTCCAGAGAGGAGGACGCAGACAGGATGTGGCGGAGGAGACGGGAGAAGGAAGTCTCGATGTCGTGAGGCAACGGGCAGGTGCATAAACTGGACGAATATCAAAGAGGAAAGAAAACGTTAAGTTAGCGTTGTTTTAGGATGAATTCAGTGTGAATACGTCATTCCAGGCGAAGAAAAAAAATGAAGCGTTTGTCCTACTTTCTGAACTCACGCATCACTTTTACCAACGTCTGGAAAAAGATAAATAGCTTTGTTTTAAATAAATCCATCATATTTCACGTACTCAAGCACGGAGGGGGTGAAGATATGCTCCACACAGACCTCCTTTGAGGGGAAGAAGTGGACCTCATTCATGGTTCTTTTGGGCCTCCGGCGATAATAGAACCAGCTGATCAGCTCCACGCTGACGAAGAGGGTCGACACCCCGAGAAAAACTTCCTTCACTGTCCACATCAACATCTGGAACAAAGCAAATCAAATCTGAATGCCAAACAGGTGACATTGTGAAAGAACAACATCTTTTATTTCAACATATATGGAGTGTATTGTACAAATGTTTTTTTGCACTTGTGAATACATGCTATTTAATCATTATCGTGTGCCCTGTGATGGACTGGGCACCGGTATGTAAATGGCCTGATCAGAGGTTGCGTGAGGTTTGATAAAACACAGGGATTTGAATAATCCATGGAACATCTCCAGATAATTTGCCAATATATTTGTTTAATGCTCACTTCCCTTGTCGACATCAATCAAAAACTGTATGGAAATGATGTTATGTTTAAAAAAAATGGTGGCAATTGCAAATATTGACTTTTCTTCATATTAGTCACAGATCTGTTTAATTGATAAATTTACAAATCGTGAATACATTTTAGAAAGCGATATGACTTTGCTGCATTAGTGTTATTATCATTATGTGATAATGTAACTCTTAGATTATCCCCATGGCCTCACTTTGGAGAATTGTTTGAATGGTTGTCAAACAAGTTATTTAAGTAAACACTGAAATGGCAAAATACACCCTGGACATCACGGGGCAAAGACAAAGATTTGTTTAACCATACACATACATACACATACGCACACCCAGGCATGCCTACCAACAATTTTACAATCACATATTAATCTTAAACTCTAGTATTTGGACTGCTCTCGGAATTGACAGTACCAGGAGGAAAAACATACATGCACAGGGAGAACATGCAGACCCAGAACTGGGGATATTCGTGCAGTTAGATGAAAGTACTCACCACTACACCTCTGTGCAGCCCTGCGTTTTTGTCTTTATTATTATTTTTTTTTTAGTTTCATTTGATATATTTTAACTGCACTTTGCTGCAGTTTTTCCATTCAGTTTTGCAGTTTGCAAAGCTTTATTTCAATCTTTAAAAAAAAGTGACTTCTCTCGTGGTCTTTGCAGTGTTTGTCTGGTTTTGATAAATCATTGTATTTAAAACATCACATCAGGGAGTGATGCTGCTAGCAAATGATCAGCAAACTGAAAAATAACCAAACTATTTAGCAGCAATCCCGATGGAGAACTTTAAGCGTGACATGTTTTTTTTATGTTTTTTTAAAAATGAGATAATCAGTCCACTTACCTTACGATAACAGACTCAACTATTCACTTTACCACGTTGATTAATCAAGAGTAAGTGATGCTCATGTTTGGTATTAACAAGTTATGCTAATCGTTTCATTAGCTTTGGTAATTATTGGGTGATTTCTCATCAAACACTGAACATTGGCTTTCCGTGCAAATGTGCGCTGATACGAACCAAACAATTAAGTTTTAAGGTATTATAGTAAAGTATTATATTTAAAGAAGAAACTTTGAAACACGCTTGTGGAAGAGCGCCAGAAGCTTACCATGTGCAGGGTTGCCAGATCTGAGAGACAAACTTGAACTAACCACCACTTAGAAATCCAAATGATTCAAAAACCATGTCGACTGGTTTTGAAAATGCAACCGTTTGTAAACCGTTTGAAAATGCAACTCACAACAAGTTTATCACCGTGATCATTCAATTTGTCTGCATGTAAGCCAAGATTCAGATTTGGCAGCTCAATATGAATATTTGATGATTATCTGCTTTCCCCCATATTGATAGATCATCATGTAACTTTTTCTTTTTTTGGTTAAAAAAAAAATTAAAATAAATTATTATTTATTTTTTTATGTGTCAAATCTTTAAATATAGTTTGGTGGGACAGCTATCAGCTAATACTCCGCGGCACTTAAAAAGTAGTTCAAAACATTCCAGGAACCCGCACAACTGGCAACCGACTCTGTGAAGGAACTCCCCAAACAAACCCCGAACGTCATCTGTGACGTAAAAACGACTTATTTGAAACGCGTCAAGTTGATTACATCTACGAAAAAAAAGTTGATTGCATCTATTTAACATTCGAATTTTGTTCCTTTCGCATTCTAATTCAATCTAAACTTATCCGAGTGAAGTTGAAATTATTTTTCTTTGCATGTCCTTAACGACCTTAGCCTCTAGCTTTTTGATATATTTAAAAGAATAGTAAACCAGCTGTTTAAAATGTGACATAGAGAAAGCAATTTGAAGCAATTCTCTCGATTCAAACATTTTTTTTAACTAACATAAGTGACGTGTTCGAAAGCCAATAGTGTCAGCGAAGTGTAATCTGTCGTCCAATCAGAGAGCGCTCCCGGGTGCCCGTGCTGGGTCTTTACGGAAGCCGTGTGTCTTTGGTTCTGCAACGTGTATTATCGTCAAGTAGAAGGTAAACACATGAAAGTTTCACTAACTTACTCCTGAGAACTACTGTTGACGTCCCCGTGTACTGTTGGCGGAAGCCTACTTAAATGCGCTTTCGTGGCGGTTTCCGTATAATGCGACCCTGCTTTTCACAGTGGGAAGATTTATTCTGAAAAAAATATCAACAGCCGGGCTAACGTTAGCATGCTAACTTATCTGTGATGACAGCAGGAGCGCTGAGCCCGATTGTCTTGTCTGCTCGTGATTTCCTTATGAAGCACTGATCCTGGTTTATCCCTCTTTCGTTGGCTTGATATAGGTTGAGTGCAATGGGTCGCCGTAAGTCCAAAAGGAAGCCAATGGCTAAGAAGAAACTGACAGGGGACCTGGACACTCAGTTCACCTGTCCTTTCTGCAACCACGAGAAGTCCTGTGATGTCAAGATGTAACTAATCAATTGTCTAAACATAGCTGTCTGCATTATCACTTGTAACTTTGTCATTGGTTGCAGCCAACCTGCATTTTCTTGTGTTCTTTCAACAGGGAGAGGAGCAGAAATACTGGTATAATATCATGCACTGTATGCCTGGAGGAGTTCCAGACCCCCATCACGTGTATCCTTTATTCCATTTACATGACATCCTTCCCTCTCATCCAACAGCACATGAACAATGACAACGGAACAGGAAAAGTACATTTCATCTGCAAGACAAACTTTATTTCACAAGTGCATTCCATACACAGTGCAAGATACTGTGCTTGGAATTAAATTGACAATAACTGTACAATGTTACAGAGATCAGTTTTGAAAATATATTTCAGAAATGTATGCAAATTACATTAATACAAAATAGTTGCAGTGATCTTTTGGGTTGATCTTGTTTGAGTTACAGCAGATAGATCTGAAAGTTCATCCTGGTTCCATTTAATTTCACATATCCATGTCTGCTGAGGTGTAAGGCCATTCAGAGCTGTGTGTTAGAGTTGAAACTGGAAGCAAGTGCAAAGTTCTAAGAACAGGTTGGATATGTTCATATTATTACTTCAGTTAGAACATGTGCAGTGATGCTTTGAATTGATTGGAGGGCTTTTACAGTTGTCTATTCTGCTTGCCACGAACACATGAAAAGAATAACTCTGAATTTGCTTATTTTCGAGAGCAGAAGATTCATTGTGAAGTTATTGAATTGGCTTTTGAAGTTTAATTGCATCATTCAGGCTTTGAACATGACTCTATACTTGATCAGAGTGCAGAATTATATCATGGTTATTTAGGGGCTTTTAATCCAATTTAAAAACAATTATATGCAACTTGAGTTTGCTCAGTTGTCATGGTGCCTGGTGAGATGATAACAAGTCTCCTTGGCTTGAAACTTTAAGTGACAACAGGTGGTTCTCTAATTTATTCTGTTTATTGTAATTCAAGGTCTTACTGTTTCATGTCAGTAGACTTTGAATAACAATCTAAACAAGGGAGCCTTCACACTCATCACAGAATCACATCTTTTCTATGAAGACAGGAGAAACAATGGTTGTCTTGTAAAATGCATTACACTTCATATATTTCAAAAAATAAATACATATATATATATATATTTACACACAGACACACACACCAGTATGTTTCCCTGACAAACGTGCAACATTTGTCATTTTTAAGATGTGACTATGATGGTTACATGCTGACAGTGAAATTGCAAAATGATGATTGCTGTCCAAAATCTTGTTTCCATCAGTTTGAAGTTGCATCCCATTAAATTGACTGATCATCGTAACAATATTATAGATCACTGAAGCAGGTCAGTTACGTGGTTTAAACATCAGAAACAAAATGTAACAAGTGTAAGTATGACACTTTGGGCTTATTTCTATTCATTGGATAATTACAGTTAAACTCATCAAAATGCTAATTAAAATAATAGGCTGTATCCGAGAATGCTTTCTCAGTCATCTCAAAGTGTGCACCAGTTTAAAAATGATCGATTGTTTTAGTTCACGTAATTTACTACTGAGTGCATTGTCTCTCATCTCCATTGTAAATACAAACGAGGTTTGGCGAGAGTTTTGTGTCCTTCCATCTACATTGCATTATCGTCGAAGCTAACAGCCCTCTGTATTTATATGAGCTTTTCTTTTAAGCAACATACCTCTTTTTGTCCTTAATCAATTGCTCCTCAGATCTGTCGGAGCCGGTCGATGTCTACAGTGATTGGATAGATGCCTGTGAGTCAGCCAACCAGTAGCTTTTCAGTGAGCTGGAGGCATTTCCAGAACATTAGGACGATGGACATTCACTCTGCAGTTGGCCTGACATCAGTCAGAGGACATTATTGAGACTTTAATTATAAATCTACACATTAACCGCTCTGTGAACAGCAGTCTCACTGTGACGTCCTCATCCACAAAATACTGTGAACATTTCTGAATGCTCCCCTTCCTCTGTAAGTCTTCAACTAACCACTCCAGTTTTGATTTCTGAGATTTATTGCATAATTTGATCTCCACACATCCGGCAACACTGCGAGTTTTCAAAATGAGTTTATTGACTAGATGTCAAAGATATTTGAGTTGGACGTTTTTTGAGTTCAATATTATCCATAAAATGCATCCAGGTACTTTTTAATGGCTGAATACGTTTGTCAAATTAAACACAACTCATCATGAAAGACATCACAGCCTCGCTTCTTGATGAGAAAGACAAATATATGTAATTAAAGAAACAAGAAGCATTTAAAGGCTGACAACACAAAGTACACATACGTTTTTCTTGACTCCTGACAGCCACAGCAGGATGTGAATATTTTCCTGCAGACTGCAGGGCCAAACTTCTTGAGGTGGATGTTAATTTGTCCATTTTAGATAAACGTATGCGGTCACGCTTTGATATAACTATAATTACAAACACCTCTTATCCTCATGCGTTCATCTGTACAACACTGTATAAAGTGATCCTGCTGTAATGAGAAAAAAGAATAGATTTGCTGCTGATTTTATAGATTTACCCTTTTTTTTTTTTAAGCAACCATGCTCATACAGTTTTGGATCATAAATTTAGAACTAGAAAGTCGAATATTTTTATTAGCATTCTCATTTATGCAGATGGCAATGTTTAAATTGTTTTCTTGTGCAGAGACCAGTGTTGGAAAGTGTTTTCCTACATAAGTTTAATCAGGGAAATAAAGAAATTATTTGACACTATCATGAGTATGTCAGCTTTATTTTTGTTCATCATTAAATTAAGTATTTTGGATTGATGCTTTGGCCGAAAATATAAAGTAAATCTGAAGTTGACTCATAAGTTAGAGAAATCCTGGATTTACTGAGATGGCTTTCAACCACACAGTTCATGGCAGGATGATTGTATCGGAGAAGGAAGGTGTCACCTACCGCGGTGGTGAGTCTCACTTTGTATGTGTAATGCATTTTGTTTAAAAAAAAAGAAAACTTGGTATGATGCAATCTTTTTTTTTTTGTTGGAAATAAAGTTTTTTCCTAAAAAAATATACTTCTGCATTTTTTTTATGATAATTTGAAAATGTTTTCTTTATAAGAATAAGACCGAAAACTACACCAAACGTGGAGCTTCATCAGAATATACTGAGAATCTTTAATGTGGTACTGAGCACCACCAGCTGGTAACAAATGGAGCTTCATCTTTGGAGTAAATATATTGCATCCATCCAACCATCTTGTCTGCAGCTTTAATCAACTGCTGCTGGTAGATGGTTCGACTGATGCTGATTAAGCACATCCACACTAACTCCACCCGCCATTTTAAGGTTAAGATAAGTGAGTTAGCAGGTCAGTGTGAAACATTTGGTTTGAAGTGTGCCGGAGCCAATCCCAGCTGAAAATGGATGAAGGTAGATGAGGGTACACCCAGACAGACCATGAGTCCATCATAGGGTCAGTACAGTCAGACATTCACGGCCAATTTAAAGACACCAGTTCACCTAAAACCTATACAGTCAACTGTCAACAACCTAGTTTGGTACAATAGGAGAAAATTCAAATGATTTATTTTTTGTTAGTATCAGTAATGGGATTATACATTCAGATTTACGTGCTTTTGAAGTTCTGCTGCACAAGATTTATTGTGTGTGTGTGGGTGGGTGGGTGTGTGTGTGTGTCTTTGTGCTGGTACACCATTATTTTTTTTTATACACGGGATTGTAAGTTCCAAAAAATGTTTTTTTTTTTCCTTCCCACAAAGAAACTTGTAAAATGAAATCACACTCAGTCACAGAGTGAGTCCATAGAGAATCCTGACAACACACATTTGAGTAATTACGGCAGTCACATTTGAATGTGCCGAAGACCACTGGCAGCATTTAGCAAAAAAGCAAAACATCTCTGTGTGCTGCTCCTGATCTCAGGTCCAGAGGCATGTGGGACACATTTTTGGGAGTCCAGTATTCATTCATCCCCACAGTGCACAGGATGTAGCAGAGCATAAATGAAAGAAGACACAGTGTAGCAAGGTTGTGCACCAGGCAGGGCTGAGTGATAATAGATGAGATGTGGAGTGCCTGGCGTGGCTCTCCACCCAGGAAGAGTGTGTCCGTGCATGTGCGCACTGCACTGTGTATTGTGTTTGATGATGGACCCCAGCTGGAGAGGTTTTGACGACGCCTTATGAAACATGCTGGAGGATGATTACAATGGAGAATGATTATCACTTAGTCTCTCCTCTGTCTCCGCATGTCCCCTCCCACTCCCTCCCCCTCTCTTCTATTTCTCGCTCCTTCCTTCTCCTCTCCCATTCAGCACGCGAGGTCAAGTGTCACTCCGTCTCCGTTGTCAAGGCTGCCAATCACCCACACAGTGAGTGCGAGGCAACTGTTGCCAAGGAAACAGAGCAATTTGGTTGCTAGGCACCTGGAGCTGTGCTCACAATAGTCATTTTGTTGCTTAGAAGCACACACACATAATACACACAAGACCATAGAAATTGCTTTGCCCAATCAACAAGTCTACACATCTGAGTTAAATCTGTATAAAACATAATTACATAGCCGCACAGATTTGCTTACACAGTAGAAAGAAATAATTGAAGTGTAAATTATACAAGTGCAATTTATCACAGGCACAAAGAGATGCTAATGTATTGCTGAATTTGCAATGAAATGTTATTTTTCTAATTTATGATACTTAGCAATAATGCTAATGTACCAAAAATGTAATTCGGGATGTTTTATTCCAACACGTCTGCTACCTGATTAATCAGCCCGCCCCATCGTCCAAGAACTCTTCAAACTCACCCCCCAACGAGATCAATAAAAGACATAAACATCCATCATTCTGACTAAAAATAGTTGCCCATAAAATCAGTCAATCTCTTATTTCCCTACTGGCACATGGACCCTGTGAACCCAGCTGCTGCAATGTGTGTGCATTCATATGTATGTGATATATTTGTATTTTCATAAGATCTATCAATTCCCTATTTCCCCACTGGCATGTATATTATGTTTGTGTGTATGTGTGGGTCTGAATCTCCATCACGACAGCCAGTCAGCTGAGCTGAACGCTGAAATGTCAGCCACGGGTGCAAGCCTTGACATGTCCTCATGTGTTACTGTCTCCTGTTGCTGCTACAGGCATCAAACTCTCACACATTTTTAGCAAGAGGAGACAAAAATAGGAATGCAAGAGAAGCTGGTAGTGCAGTGGGTTGATGGTTATGCAGAGTTATAAAGTTCCATCCCGTGGCATCGCAGCCGTTTACGGCCAAGAACCCACAAGCAGCCTGCCGAGCAGCCTCGTCGCCAACTTTAAAATTTCTGTTCGGCATGGGCAAAATGTTCAGAGCGAGGGTGTGAAGGGCTGTGAAAGACAGCCATCAACTGATAAGATTATGGGATTGCTTGTGTACACGACTGAGTGAAAAGGGTATGTAATCAAGAAGGTTTGGAATTAACGTCTGAGTCTGAGGACTTTTGTGTTAAGCCCCCTGAACTAATGCCCTGGGGTTTAGCTTACTGGTACGGCGCAAGACTTCCCCATTGGCGCCTCCACAGGAGAGGCAGACTCTGGCCAATGACACAAACTCATTTCCTCCACAGGTGTAACGAGTGACATGGTTGATAAAGCTGCGATGATAAAACCTTTTCACTGGCTGGATTTGATATGGGTACCTGGCTAGCCCTGATTGCATTCTATTTAAAAACCTTTCCAATTGAACAAAGTAAGCCTTTCTCATAAAAAAAGAAGGAAAAATCCAACGGGAGGTGTGTAATTAAAAACCACCATATGTCTGTATGACCTCCTCAGTGTGACGATACATTTACATATGTTTCTCTGGTAACTGTGTAGCGCTCTGAAAGGAGCTCTAGATTTGGTCCATTCTTGATGACAAAGCTTCCACTCGACTACGCGTATTCTCAAGCAATAACATCCACATCTGTATTATCAACCCAAGAATACCCGTGGCCGAGACCGGAGCAAAGGTGCCCACCTCCTCCCCTCCAGTCTTTTGTCCCTCCTTTCGTCCGTGCAGCTCGCTGTTGTCTCTCCCGTGCACTTCTTTTTAGCTCCTGCACTCGGAAAGAGATTGCAGTTTTGGGGAGACGAGGTCTGTGTGGAGGCAGACCTGTAAGGAGAGTACCTGCGACGCAAGAGACAAAGAGATCAAATGTATCTATTAATGACATTACAGCCATGTTGTTCTTTGGTTTTAGTACACGTTGTATGCATGCACTCACACATTGAGCACATTGTCAGACTAACAACTTGATTGTACGATTTACGCAAGAATTACACACACACACACACACACACACACACACACACACACACACACACACACACACACACACACACACACACACACACACACACACACACACACACACACACACACACACACACACACACACACACACCAGGCAGCGTGCTGTACCTGAGCTGCACCAAGTAAACAGATCACACTGCCAACAGCGAGTCCCTCTACTCTCCCCAGTATCAAGCAATCGTTTAGCCGAGCACTGAGGGAGAGGGCAGGCTCACCAATTATCAAATAGGTGTCAGTATGTGTTACTCTGTAGAGAAGGGAGAGAGTGATTACCAGACAGATGTTCAGCCCTCACCTACACCTCCATCCCTCCTCCTTCTCCTGCCCGCCTACTCTTTTCATTCATTCCATTTTCCACTCCTTTCTACCATCTATCTCCCTCTTGCTTTCTTTGTCTCCTCTCGCCTCAGCTATTGTCGGAAGACTCCCTGGGTATGTCCCCCCATCTACTTCTCCACCTCTACACAACGTCTCTTTTTCTTGGTCTGTCCCATGGAGAATTAGCTCGACTCGCCGCTATCCACACTTGCCAATTAGAGACACAGTAACTGTCAGTCAACAGCTGAGGAGGAGAGAACGAGGGAGAAGAGGAGTCATCGGGAATAGGGGGGTAGGTGTGGGAGACTGGGATTGCATCAGCACCACAGACAGCTCCCTCTGGAAAACTCCTGCGAGTTTACAAACATGACTTGACTGTCTTCCTCTTTTTCTTTTTTCTCGTCCTCTCACTTTTCCTCTTAACCTTTCATCTCCAATAATTGTGATCCATTGCCACTCCTGTCCCATGTTTGCCTCTTCAATCTCTCTCTCTCTCTCCTTTACTTTTCTTGTCCTCAGATTAACATGTTTATCCATTCACACACACACACACACACACACACACACACACACACACACACACACACACACACACACACACACACACACACACACACACACACACACACACACACACACTGTATGCCTGTGCGCTATGAAACCTGACACTCCTCGAGTTACCATACTCCAACCTTTTCACCTGCTTCCTAACCTGCTGTCATTGGAAGGGGAAAAAAAAGTACAGAAACTATCCGCAGCCCTCACATCGAGTGTCATGTCTTGACATCTCCCTCATTACCTACCCTCCTTTAAGTCTTCTACCTTCACCCCCCGTTTGCCTCTTGTCTCTACCTCCATCCCAATTGTCCATGTCTGAGCTGCTGCTGATGACAACTCAAGTGGACGTGTCTTCTGTTCTCACCAAGAGCTGTGAAGAGATGTACGTAGGTGTCAGAGATCTGGTGTAAAAATACACCCTGCTGCTGCCCTCTTCACTACACAGGACTGGTCTGTGTCTGCTCTGTGTCACTGGAATGTCTTTGTTTAATTTGAAGGCACGCTTCAGTGTGGTTTTAGCCATGTATGTGGGTGTGAAGCTGTGTGAAGCTATGATAGCATGACACTCAAATATGGGTGTGCCTGCAGCAGTTCTTCTGAATGTATGGATGGCTGGGCCCTTTTTTTTTTTCTTTCAGGCTCACTTTCACTTTTGCATCCATGTATGTCATCCTGTTTTCACTTATTTTCAACAATTCCATCCACAATAATTGCTGTGCAGACCCAGTAAGAATCGTATTTCATAGTCAAAGACATCTGGTTTGCATTCATAAGAAAATCCATTTCCCGAATTGACTTGATTGAACATGAACTGGCTCCAGCTGGAGGGCCTAATGAAAGAAAATCGGTCTGTGTTTCATATTTATGTCTGATGCAACAGACTTATCAATTCTTTAATGTACCTGGTATTTCACATAGGCTACAGAATCACAAGTGGCTGTGCCAGGGGCAAAAAACAAGATGGGGTTTTGAGACGGAGACGGAGACTGAGCGGATGCTGGGCCAATGCTGCTTGCACATTACTGCTTAATTGCTTGGAACTAAAGGCGCTGTTATGAGGATGTTTATGCTTATGCCTGCAACAGCAAATCCATCCAGTCATTTCAGCAACAGTGTGGAGTTGAATAGTCACCACACAGACAAAAAATAAATGACCCAATGATGACTCTTGCAACAAATTCAGCCTTGAGTGCAGAATAGGAAAGTACCCTCCAACTTTCAGTGACAAACTTAACAGAGCCTCTTTGGCTCCATTAATCTAGCAGGGGCCTTAATGCAAAAAAAAAAAAGAGGCTCCAGTTGGCCTATTGGCCTAGATAACAACACAACCACACACACCACTGTAAAATTGCAGATAGCCAGCACCTGTCCCTCTACGTGACAAGCTTGGATATTAAGCTTTCTTTGTTTGTAAATACATCCGCTGCCACTGACAAGGAGAACCCAGTTCGGTGGCAGGCGTGGATTGAATCTTTAACCCTTTGCAGGGAATGTGGAAGAGGTTTGAAGCATCTTGTCTTTAAAGCCAACAAGATACAAAAGAAAGAACGAAAGGAAGAAAGAAAGAAAGAAAGAAAGAAAGCAAGAAAGAAAGAAAGAAAGAAAGAAAGAAAGAAAGAAAGAAAGAAAGAAAGAAAGAAAGAAAGAAAGAAAGAAAGAAAAAAAGAAAGAAAAAGGCGGTTCAGGTGCAATCCTCATCAAGTGATTTGATAGGCACATGGGGGTGATGCTGCTGGGACCAACCTGTTTAGTTATCAGATCATAAAGCGTGGCAACAAGGAATTGATCGGTTCGGTAATCTCGTGCCACGCTGTGCAATAAAACCTACTAAAAACACCTTCAATCCACAAGTCTTGCTTCCTTCACTTCAAGGAATGTCAATGAATATCTTCAATGATCGAAAGTGTGAAGTGATTACATATGTATATGGCCGCATAGGAACTGTGCCCATGTCTGGTTTTGTAACCGTTTAAATCAAAGCGGAATAAAGAATATATAAATATTTAACTTACCGCCACGTCCACGTTAGTGAGAGCCTGCACGATATGCCATGCACGGTATCCATGCTGAAGTGTGAGGATCGGCTCTGTTGTGCAGGGAAACGCCCCCCCTCCTCCCCTGTTATTCCTTTCTCCACAGTGCGCTTCTGCTCCTGCTTGTGGGGAATCACATAACCACTCCTTGTTTTTTCCATTCTCTCCGAGGGAGGGCTGGATGGAGCGATCCGGAGCCTGTGCAGCAGCAGCAACAGCAGCAGCAGCAACAGCAGCAGCAGTAGCAGCATCATGTGCCGTGAAACTAATCTGCAACCTCTCACCTCCTCCTCCTCTGATCCTCTCCTCTTCCTCCTCCTCCTCCTCCTCCTCCTCCTCCTCCTCCTCTTCTTCCTTCTCCTCCTCCTCCTCCTCCTCCTCCTCTTCCTGCTGCTGCTCACACAGTGCACTGGGCACTTCAAATCCATAGGCCAAAGTGAAATAAATTCTAATAAAGACCTTTATATCTCGATGACACAATGAATACACGTGTGAGAGTGTGTGGTTAATTAGCTTCAATCATCAGGCACAATAAAAGAGTTTATTTTTTTTATTTTTATTTTTTTTAAATCACATCAAACTATCCAGATTGCAGATGATGTTATTTCAACTATTTACACACATTTTGTGGCCTGCCCATTTGGGAAATAACACCTTAAGAATACTCAAGCCCGGTAACCTTTCCATGATCTCCTTGTGCATGTGTGGGTCTTCTACACTTTCCTCCAACAGTCCAGGCAGAATTTGAAGCTTATTGGTATCTTTCATTTGGTTAACAGTATGTGCATGTGACTTTTTGGCTCTCTGTGTTTGCCTTGAGATAGACTGGCATGGTCATGAGCCCCACCACCAACGTAGGGTGCAGAAGATGGATGAGACACATTTTACCTGCTGAGGCCATTTCTTCAGATCATTCATCAACCAATCTCTCCATATTAGCATACGTTCAATGTTTTACACTTGCAATAATCGTTCCTTCGTGGCGCTTCGTGACTCCTCCGGTCTCCTACAGCATGCCTAATAATGGGGGTGGACAGACCTGTAAAATACAATGCAATCTTGTGCAACAGCCATGCAATAAATCGCCAAAGCAGTTTTTTTCCCCCAGCCTTTTTAATGTTATGAAATATTGCTTCAACTTCACAGTCATTTAAGAATTCATCACTTTGGTGTTATTGACCTTTTTGTAAATACAGAACAAGTTTATGATTAAGCGAGAGAAACCCCTCATAGTGTAATGCAATACTATAGTTGCAAGAGTGTTAGTTTTCATAAAATATGGATAAAACGACATGGTTACTTAACAATATATAATAGAATTGTGGCACTACTCTGACAGTCTGACTGACATGGTGTAAGGATTCATCAATGGCTTCATAGACTTTAAATCTCCCTCAGCTCAACTGTTATTCAACGTATCACTTTTGTGTAAACGCTGTCAAATATTCAATTTTAAATGTTTGCAATGTGACATTCCTCCTCATTTTCTTTCACTCGATGAAGTTACTGCTGCTGATAGGTGTTTTTGGTGTTATGTTGGTCAAGTACATGCAAGTAGAGGCAAAGTAAAGTGCTGCACCCACAACGAAGTAAAACAGGAGGGAGGTGCATGTTTTTTAAAAGGTGTTTCCAACAGGGTCTAATCAAAGGATTT
>NC_137652.1:14925913-14968413 GCF_963422515.1 Blennius ocellaris
AAATGCATGAAAGCAGCGAAGGACTTAAAACTGCTAGAAATGAGATGATTTGTCTGTCAAAAGATTTGAGTGGACTGTGAACATACGGACAACTAATATCACACACCTGAATAGTAAGTATTGAAGGTATTTAAAAAAAAAGTTGTCAGAATCCAATTTTGTTCAGTAATTAATTAAATGATGCCCCAAAGCATGTGGTTTCACAAGCACAGCTTTAGTTTGTGCGAATCTCTCGTCTATCATTTCACGCGATATAAAACAAAGCTAAATAAAAAAAGAACACAGTTTACTGAACGCTGAATTGGCTCATCTGTGCTGTAATTGACCAAAGTGCTTTTCTCCTTCACAGCATCTTTTCTTAGTTTTGATAACAGAAAAAAGAATTTATCTGTAATACTAAACAGTACCTGCACGCTGATTACATTAAGATCTTTGTTGTCATTCTTGTCCTTTTTCTCATTTTCATTTAATTGTCCTGAGTGTGACAAAATGATGTTGAGGACAGTCCACTTTGTGAGCAGGATTCTCTTCAGTCCCCAAATCCTCAGCACTGCCAAGTGTTTCAGCAGAAGAATCGAGTCATCAACAGTCTCCAAGCAAACAGGACACAGTATTGCTTTTAATATCTCTGGCTTTGGCGAGTCTCTAAATGAGTCTTTTACACCCAAAAATAAAAAGGGACGCCGTCTTAGAGGACCGGGGCAGGAAGTCTCTGTCTCCTACTGATCCTGAGCCGATGACGTGATTCAGTCACACTCTACGTGTGTGAGCATGTTGCTGGTTCGTCTCCGGTGATGAGAGGATGCTCAGACCTGGGTGGACTTGACTCGTCTGAGGGGCTGTCGTCCTTCGGGGTGGGCGGGGCAGGGCGGGGGGCATTCAGAGGGCAGGTCTAGACTGCGCTGGTGAGGCAACGCCTTGAGGGAAGGAGCACATCGGGAGGGGTGGGGGACGGGATTGGCTGATGGTCATGTGATCTCAGAATACGGTAACCCTGGAGCCTATGAGGAGGGATCAGGAGCAAGAAGGAAGTGAGAGTTTAGAACATTTAGAGGCATTTAAAAAGCTAAAGAACTGAGCAGATAAACATTACTTAAAAGAATGTGAAGTGATGATGTCAAGACTATAAAATGACACACACAGTTAATATATCAACCAAACGGAAGCATCAAGAACACAATCATAAGCAATATGACAGCTAAAAAGAACAATAAGGACAATAAAAGAGAAACAGACAGCCCATATTAGTATTTATCTACTGCACAAAAAAAGTACATGTACACTTATTGCATTGTTGCTTTATTGAATTTCTATCCCCCGCCCCTTACCTGAATGCCACTTAACTTTTCGAGTGGACTCTCCACACGAGGCAGACTGAGGAGCGGTATCCCGATGGAGGGTTCTGGACGTTGCGGAGGCGGAGAAGATGGCGCCGCTATTTGCGTTTGCTTGAAATAGTTGATCACACACGACACCTGGAGAAAAAAACATGCAAAAGGGGGTATAAGGGAGAAAGGCAAAGACGTTTGCTCCACTGCCCTCCAGAAATGAGGGAAGGTTTTCTAGTGTGTGAAATACATTGAGTGCACACAGAAACAGATAGTGAAGTGGCAGAGGGAGACAGAGGACGATAAGAATAAAAGAGGATAAAGGATGAATAATGGAAACAGGCACACAAAGAAATCTATAGACTTGAGGACACACTTTGATCTTTAAAGCTAACACAGATCTGTGACATTTTTTCAAGAGAATTGATTTAGGTCAATAGGCTTGAGACAAAATGACACTTTTTGATTGTACTATATTAAGTATACAACTCAGCGCTTAAAAAAAAAAAAGTATATATTTATAGGTATGAATGTGTCCTCTACCATATCCTTTATTCAAGACTTAACCAGCTGCTCATCATCCCACCATCCATTCTGCACTCCTCTATTAACCCAGCACCCAGTTAGTATTCTTGCCTGATCCATCCATCCATCCATCCATCCAAATTATCCATCCTGTCTTGCAAATGCATAATAATTAGAATTATTTCGATCATGTCTTCCAGCAACAAAAATCAGCAGGTAAAATTGAATAAACTATAAAATGTGTTGCAAAGCAAAAGCAGACCAAATTGGTGAGACGTCAACAAATAGACAGCTTTTACAGCTTGTATATTTTTTGACCATTTCTTTATAGCAATCAGTAACATGTACATGTCAAAGGTAACGAGCATGCTGCCACCACAGCAAACATTGTCGCTGATGATCTTGGTTTCTGATTCTGCATGTTTTTGAACAAGATTATTTACCTATGAGGTCTGAAGTTTCCTCTCACGGCTCAAAGATGCACATTTGAGCTTATTCTTTAAATTAAAATTGTACTATCGGAGGTAAACACCCTGCCCCAGCCCCTACAACCATACGAGAGAAAAAGCTGCGAGTAAATTGGTATTGAAAAAACAAAACAAAAACATGACTTCAATTAGCCTTTAGACTTCATTTAGTTCAAAAATGTATTCTTCTTGGTTTTATCAATTGTTGTTTCAAGATTCTTTTCTTGTTCATTTTAATTTATCAACATCAGAAAATGTTCAATGTCATTCTTGACAAATCGTTTACAATAATGCAACATTTAACTCACGGTTGTCAGATTCTTTTGATTACAAATCCTAACATGAACAACTTAAGTTATCTGGTGGAGTAGAACTGCAATCTGAAATTCTTTCTGTTACTGTATTCCTCTACAGACTCATGTTGGCAAAGGCCTGCAGCTTCCTTGGCTGTGATTTCTGCAGCCTTCAGCATCAACATAAAAGAAAAGAAAAAAAAAAAGAAAAGCTTCTCCCTCTTTGCATTGTTTCTTTTGCTAATGTTATAACAATTGATTGTAACTCGGTGGCGTCCAACACTAGGATGACCTCATCCCTATGTTTTAGCTGCATCATGCTTCAACACACCTTCAACACGCTCTATGTGCCTCATTGCAATCAGTTATATAGAAGCAGGGAGAGGCATTTAAAAAAAAAAAGAAAAAATACAGAGCACGGGACTTCTAGCACAAGGATTCAACACCCCTGACTCTTCCAAGCTTGCAGTGCTGCATCCCATAATTCATTACTGAAATCTGATGTTCGGTTCTGGGTCTCAGTGTTGTGTTATGTCTGCACCCAGTGGACAAATTAGAAATTGCAAGTCTCCCGGTGGATCGGATTGGAATCTGAGGTATCTGCTATACCTATTCGGTTTTTGGTCGCAGTGCTGCAGATCTTTTTGAAAACAATGGCTCCTGTCTTGACCTCTGAGGGTGGTCAGAAAGAGAATCAAATAGTAAAACTGAGAGCATACAGCTGAACATCCCACGAGAGATATTCAGGTAAAAGCTTCTTCCAGCCTCTGTGATCTAATTAGCCCTCCCTCCCTCCCTCTCACCAGGAAGGCTGCGATGGCTCCTCCCGTGATGAACCCAGCCAGGACATCACTCCAGTGGTTCCTGTGCTCGGTCACCCTCACTACTCCCACCAGCACAGCCAGAGACAGCAGCACCAGGCACAGAGTGGGCTTCGTTAGTCGAGTCCCTTTTGTTCGAAACACCAGGGTTACATACATCTAGAAAACAGAAATATAGGTGAGTGAGAATAAAAGAAAAAAAAAAAAGACATGTTCATGGTCAATTGAACCAGGTGTTGAATGCACATGGCCTGAAACCCAGCTGAGATAATGGAAACCATAATACAGTCTGACACGCTTAGCAGTCTGAACAGCTTGATTAAACCACAAGAGGCCGCACTCTGCAGTGATTCTCAAACAAGTGAGTGGTTTTACAAAAAAGGCAAAGCTCCATGATAACCCTTGAAAGACATCATGAAACGAATAAGCCATTGTAATTCAAAAGCAAACATCATGAGAGACATTTCCAAGCCATACTTACAAATCTAAAGCCTTAAGCTATTGATTTACAGACCATATGTGTGCACATTTTGCCCTGGAAGAATTATAAAAGGTGCACAATATCTGTTCTAAGAATAGTAGATTATTCTTATCACTGCACACACGCTATGTAAAAATATACTTAATCTACTTGAAATGTCAAATTCTGTACCAAGGGATACAAAAATGTGACACAACAAGCTATATATTTCATGATTATTAATATTGTGAGTTATTATTAATAGGTGATAAAGAAAGATCTCTGCACTGATGACATACACTATTTATTGTGAATATGTTAACTTTTTCAAATAATATCAGATTGTTCAAATCACAGATTACATTCTTTACTGTATTGATACAGATTTTGTCTATTCAGTGTCTGATTAGTGGGCCTCACATTGTCGTCACAGTAGTTTGCCGTATCCCTAGTTAGGATATGGATTTAAGGGAATTTCTGTGTGGAGGTTACATGTTCTCTCTGTGTGAGTTTTTTTTTCCTTCCAGAAAATATAAGAATGAATGAGTGAATTAAAAAAATTTTTTTTACTTCAATGGCACATGGTGTTATGTCCATTGTACAGACGTCTAAATCCAGTATGGCATTTCTCCAGAGTACGTTTAAATTGAATTCACACTGTGCATGTTTAGAGTACAGGCCAATCAGAAATCACCCAGCTGTGAAGTAAGTAGCAGCAGGTCCATTCATTTTGAATGAATCCAGGTTTATTTCTGGCCTCTTGTCACTTTCGAACAAGATCTTTCTTTATGGGTTAAGCAATTGCACCTGAGCGTGTTGTTGTTTTAATGAACATTGGAGCATTAAATAAGTGTAAGTATGCTCGAAGCCAGAAAGACCTGAACACTATTTATATGCTCACTTTTTTATTAGCTTGAAGGGTACTTAACAACATAGTTTTAAATTTTAATTCACTTTTATGTTAGCAGGAAGTCTTAATGAGATCACGATTTATTTTGCATCAGGGACTTGGCCACAGTAGCAGCCATTACCAAACCTGATGATAAAGTCAAACTGAACACTGAACAAAACCTAGTAATGCATTGTCTGACACATCAAGTCTCTAATAACAGTATTACTGCTCTTTAATCACATTACTGATGACATCCTGGTATACATTTATGGATGTTTGTGTTTCTAGCTTAAGATCTCTTTGCAAAAAAAACCTTAGTGAGTGATACTCTATCCACCTACTGTATCTATTTATCTGGTATGTTATTGCAAGGTTATGAAGCAGCTGATACTAGATGAGAACAGGACTGCTAACATGAAATGCATGTTTTTGGACTCTGGAAGGACTTGAAGAAAAGCCAAATTGCGATTGAGAAATCATGCAAACTCCACAGAGGAAAGCCCTTAAATGAACTCCAATCAAGGAGTTTCTCACAGCGAGACATTGAATGACAGTCACAATGAACAGATTAGTTAAAAATGACCAAATGACTTTTCAGAGAAGAAAATTTTTAGTTTTTACGAGACAAAAATACCATGTCATGTTTAGATGAGTCAACGAAGATGTGAGAACACTGTTAATCTATCCAGTAATATTTTGATTAGATTTTATTGTGATTTAGCATATCATTTCTGTGTGCATGTATCGCTATTTATATAAAGTGACTTTAAAATTCTACAAACCTAAAACAAAGTAATTTTGAAAGTGGCAATATCAACATCCAAAAAGGTGAAAATGCTCAATTTAAAGGTAATTGAAGGAGTCCTCATGAGGAGAAGTGGTGGTAGAGAAGTTCAACAAGCAAACTTGTGTTGAAGGTTCGTGACAGCTTAAAGTTTCTTACGACTGTGTAGATTGCTGAATAAAAGCTGAGTGCTGCATCTTTAGAGGGGAAGGACTTGCGGGCGGACACCACCAGGTACGGGTTTCCTGTGCAGGCTCGCCGCTCCGTGATGTACTGCAGTGGAGATTGGCAGCCCAGAGCCGTGTAGTTGGGCTTGCAGGCAGTCAGGAAGTGAGGCGTCTGATTTCCTGTCACCACCTGACCAGCGTTGGCGAAGATTGTTGTGGTGAAGAGGCCAAAGGAGTAGACACCTGAGTGAAAAAGACAGGCAGTGAACGTGTGTGTGTGTGTGTGTGTGTGTGTGTGTGTGTGTGTGTGTGTGTGTGTGTGTGTGTGTGTGTGTGTGTGTGTGTGTGTGTGTGTGTGTGTGTGTGTGTGTGTGTGTGTGTGTGTGTGTGTGTGTGTGTGTGTGTGCAAACTCAAAATAACACTTCTCAGAAACAAGCCCTTAAATTGGAATTAAAAAGTTACTGTTGCTTGTTATCTGTGTGGGAGTCAGGGGCCAGGCAGACAAAGCCTTTGGTTCAATGCTTTGTAACTTCAGATCACCACAGAATTTGAAAAAGATTACAAGAGCATCAACAGAACAGGACATGAAAAGAAGAGCAATGAAAATTGGTCCACGGGAGACCAATGCAAAGGACGGGGGCTCTTCTTGTCTTGTCCTCATACTGTTTGACAGAGAAGTGCTGTAAGTCTTAATGAGCCTTGGTCCCAGAGTACAGAGGCTCTGTTAGTCAAAGCTGAAGAACCTCTGATCTTTAGGACTATGACTGACCCAGAAAACGTACGATCCTACGGAGGAGAGGGTTGAAATAACAGCAGTCGGCGGTCACTATGGTCTTCTCCTGAGCTCCCTCTGACTTCACAAAGAAACTGGTCACCTCCCCGATCAGAATCTGAGAGAGAGAGAGAGAGAGAGAGAGAGAGAGAGAGGGAGAGAGAGAGAGAGAGAGAGAGCACAGAGAAATATTTTATTTTTCAGCCTGGAAGCTAACACTGTGTGGATCAGGACTGACCTGCTCCAATATGGATATTCTGTTGGTTAAATATGCTACAATGCAAAATTATTTAAGACTTTGCATTGATTTACACTTTCCCAACCCATTTGGCTGTTTTTATGCTGCTTTAGTAAATAACAACTTCATAGCATCATGTAGATTAATAGCCTTCAAATTGAACACTGCTTTTGCAAGACAACCTCAATCAAACAGATCTTCCACTATTTCAGTATAGTCGTTTAACATCAATGACTGAGGTTTTACTTCATCTTACACACCTCCCATTAGAGCCTTCATCATATTTTCACAATCACAGCATTAAAACATTTATAACAGCCATTTGATGGGCAAACTCCAGAGATGCCTAGCAGGTCAAATCATAATAGCATTGATTGCTTTAAACAGGGGGAGCAAACTGAAGAAACGCCACGCTGTCCATTTGTTGACATTGTTATACACTGCACACTGAACTTGTCTGATCGGGTCACATTTGCCGATGGGAGCGCAGACAGATGTGGGTTACATGCTCATACAATATGCATAGCTCAGAGCCAGCAGTGTCGGACGATGCTCGTTCACTGAACCTCACAGCCCTCGTTGTGACAAATGAAAGTTTACACTGCACTAAATAAATAGCTTAAAGAGAGCTTTGCTTTGGATCACTTGTTCAGCTTAATCAACGAGACATCAGACTTTGTCAGTCATAGATCCATTCATCTTCCCGACACACATCAACCAGACTCGAGACATTCTTAACAGACTCGCATCAGACATCAGGCTTCATTAGAAACAGAAAACAGTGATACTGAAAGTCTGTTCTGGGGGTTCTTAGCTTAAAGATCAGTATTTTTTTAACCTGCATTTTACTTTAATATGTACTTGTTGTCTCCCCTGAAAAGCCAATTTCATGAACTTTACATCAGACAAGAAAATCATTCTTATATCTACAGAATGTATTTGATAGCCATTTGGCAGGAACTGGAGCTACAGCTGTAAATATGCCCCTCACAGCCTCAGATTGCAAACACAGTCTTGTGTGAGGCTTTTTCAGTATTATTAGTCTATTTATAAAGGACATGAAAGAAAAAGGAAAATGAAAATATGGATCAAACAAAAAACAAAAGTTTTTAGGTACTTTCTCATACCAAACTCTGCTTTTGCAATGTCAGTATCAAATTGGTGTCTTCAAAGCAGCTTTTGTTTTGCTTGCTATCAGAATGAACTCAACAGAAAGTCCAGGACATTTTGCTCATAAGAGAATTTTTCACAATTTTGCCTCTGTCTTTGATTTTTTTTTTCTTTCATATCTTTCCCAGCAGACCTCATTTTTTCAACAACACCTGCTGAGCGGTTGGCAGCTGCCATATGTTGACAAAAAACACCCTAAAGTAGACTTTCATTAAGGCTGTCAAAAGACTGTTTGTAGATAGGCAACAAGTGATTTTAGTAAACACACATAAAAAGCAGAGGTGCAACAGGTGACAGAACATATAAAATCTCAAAGACAAAGATGGAAGTTTGGTCATCCTCAGAGTCAGTAAGTCATTTTATTTTAAACGTTTCATTGTGACTGTGTTGTCTATGAACAGAGGAGCTTGATAAGTAACCATTCATTTCTTTGTCTGTTTAGGCAAATGTAACAATAAACAAGTCTTGTCATTACTGTACATCTTCAGAATGACACAGTGTCATTAACTAAGTAAGAATAAATATATTGCTGTTGAAGCGTGGAAAAAATCCCAAATGACATCAAATGACTAATTAAAGACAATTTGATGAATTGTTTGGAAATGCTAGTCTTTCAGCATCTTTCCCACAAAATGTGACTTTGTCTTGTTTGTTTCTGCAGGGGTCGGAGGGTCAGCCATAAATCATCATCCTCGGAGCTGGTAGAGGTTCAGTTTCTCACAGCAGGGACTTTGGCAGAGTTGGTGGGACACAGATGGATTATGCATGGCATATTTTAGCTTCAAGGCTGCTTCAGACCCTCATCAAACACTGACTATGATTTAAAAAAAAAAAAAGTGACTGTATGCTCCACTAAAGACACAAGAAATAAATAAATTGTGAACAGGTTTCAAGTTTGATGCCTGCTCATCTGATTCCATCACACTGATTTCCTCCAGGCACCAACTTGACATGCCCCACTGTGATAGCGTACAGATGGCAGATTTCCTCCTGCCAGGATGGTTTCATGACAAAGATTCATGCTCATTCGTGTTGTGCATGTGCTGTCACCTGCAGGCATCGGAAAGACACTTACAATAGCGGCCAGATAGCACAATCTTCCTGTAACTCAACAGACATGCCACCTTGATGCAGGCAGGTGATGCTGTGTGCACTATCATTAGTCAAGAAAGAACATGCAGATGTCATTGTGCTACAATTAAGTAAAAAGCCTTTGCACATGTGGGCTCATGAGTCCTACTGAGAAAGCACCACAACGTAACGTTGCTTTAAATGCATGCTGACACAAACTTAAAATTTCCAGATAGGCTTTTGCAGAGGTTTGAGCTTTTAGCAAATGAGTCTTTGAGCTGATTCTCGAGGGGGGGGGAATCTGAACCATCAGAGAATCTGACAGGTCCGACAGGAGGCGATTATCTGCTCAGGGTGCGTGACCATGAAACGATTCAAACCATCCCCAGAAAACAGTGTTTCTACAACAGAGTATTATGTAGACCAGCCCTGCCATAAGGTCAATACTCTTTCTCATCCTGGCTCATGTTAAAGCTCTCCAGATGTATCCCTGGGAGCGACTACCGGGACTGTGAAGTGAGTGTGGTGAGAATAATGAGATGAGCAGTGGAAATGACAGCATTCAACAATGATAGATACAGTAGCAAGCAGCCAAAAAGGCGGAGGACTTGTGATCCAAGTTGTTGACAATTAATCATGGTGAAACATTACACATGAAAGACAAACACTGGCTACTGCAAACAGGCTTGTTTAAAGCTTAAACAACTATTTCAGTAGTGTGCAACAACAAAACATGGATATGAACACAGAGTTGAACAACGGAAGACCGCTAAAGTTGATGCTAACATCATTTCCATAAGAGGCAGCAGGATGTGTAACCAGCATGACACAGACCTATTAAACAACCACCGCAGGCGCTCACTGCCAGCAACACATGCTAATAGATACACTCTGGCCACAACAGGGCCATGTAAAATCAAATTGTTTGGATGGCATAAACATCCTTCAGGCAAAAAAAAAAGGCATTTGGATAATTCAACAGCATCCAGATTACTGCAAAAACCCAACAATAGTTTCATATTTACTTTTTTCTGGTGAAATACGTATTACAAGCAGCATTTCACATAATTATGCTTCATGTCGCTATGATTTCAATACTATTTTCAAACATTCATCAACACACATCTTCCATCTTGGCTTTTACTCAAATTGGGGATTGCAGGGAGCTTGACCCCGATCTGAGAGTGGGTGAAAGGCAGGATGCACCCGAGACAGGAAGCCAGTCTGTCACAAGGCAAACACAGACAGACAGAGACAAAGACATGCATGCACACATATCTATTTTGAAAAACAGGGTAATAAAATTAACCCAACAAAAAGGTGGGAGGACGCAATTGGACCTGGAAAAAATGTGCTGACCGACAAAGAGACCATGCAGCAAGCACACAAAAAAATCAAACTGTGAATGTTATCACTCCAGAACAAGCTTGACAAAAAAATAAATACAAATGCTATGGTTTATTTTATGTTCCCTCAATTCTAACAGTGTCTATAGACTATTTGTTTTGGCCCATTTGACAATATAAACTCATCAATAAGATCATGTTTGCCTTATCGCTGGTTTTCCAGGCTGCTCAGTGACAAAAACAATATTTCAGGAAAGACTCAACTTCCAAAGTCTTCACATCATATGTGGATTCCACAGCAGGGGGGCCCATGTGTCTTCATGACTTCTTGAAGGCAACATCAAACCATAGGAATCAAATTGAGAGCGACTGAAGGGTATGTGGGGAGAGAAAGTGACAGACGTTTGTGATGTGAAAATCATCTTGTTAATAATATAGAGGCTCCTGGTGTAGAGGAAGACTTGTTGAAACACAGAGGGTTTAAATTTAGATGAAATATTAAAGTCTGGTGTGAGAGCACACAGATAACGGCATCACACACAGGATGGTCTTGTCTGCCATGATTGTGGTGGAGAATATAATCTGCATTCCCATAAGGAGCGCACACTGCTGATGCCCACTCCTTTATCCTTTGCTCAATTTCTTTTTTCTTAGCTTCTCCCAGGCTAACTGTCTTCACAACAACATTTAATAGTGAAGAGCTCTCACTCAATTGTTACATGCTACATTACTCCCACAGCAGGCATTCAGCACTAATCCGTTTTCATATTGACCTTGTTAAAAAGTTACTTCTACAACTGCCTCTGTAACGGAAACAAATGGAGTGAGCCTGCTTCTCTTTCCAGCAACTTCTAATTCAGAAGTCTCAGCGTGGTGATCAATACTCACAATAAAAGCATAAAATTACACCTAATCTCTTTTCTACCTTTTACTAAAAGGCTTGCACATTTTGATGGTATTATTGCAGCTTTGTGGTTAATTTCACCTGTGTTCTTGAACCAATGCTGATGATCTCCAAGGCTGACAATCTTAAACCGTGTACTTTATGAACACTTCTGCACAATTTTAATAACATTTAAGAGTTGTTGAATATTATTCATGCCGGCTGTTCTTTCACTTTGAACACTAGAAAGCCCTTATGACTGCTAGGCTTTTCCTGCAGGGGAAGCCGCTTAATGCAGTTAAATTTAGACATATCCTCCATCAGAAGCACAGGAAGAACATACTAAAACGTGCACCACTCTACATGGTTAAAACTGAAACTGAAGATTAAGTGCATTAATGTACTCACGTCTACCAAGCGACTCCTGAGTTTGGCATTAAAGTATCTTTCAGATCACTATTTCAGTTTTAGGAATGTGTCAACTTATAACATTAACTTTCATTTTAATTTATGTTTCTAAGCCTGCTTCCAGTAGCCCTGCACAATATATTGCAATATGACGATCATTGCAAGATCTTTTTATAGCAAAATGACATGTTTCCACGCACTTTGCAATCATGTTGAACAACAATCAGGCTGGAAAGTTATCAACAAGCATTGATTAAACATTCAAAGGAGTGTGGAAAAATGGTGGAATGACGAAAAGGCTTCTTGATGTTTTCTGTTTCTTTTATGTGGGCCACGGCAGCATGAAGCACAATCCCATCATTTAACAGCTTGGACTCTGGAACACAAATCAGACCCTTGCCTGAGGTTGCTCAGGGTTTATCTTAACATGCATCAGAGTAGATGCGCTGTGAAATGTCACAAAACCGAGCTCATGTGTTGCAAATATCATCTAAATGTGCAGTTTAGTGCAGTTGATGGTTGAAGCACTGACTCATCAAATCAGAGCATGAAATCTGAGCTAACATCCATCAGCAACTTGGCCCTCGGTTTGTTTATTCTCAATCCAAACACGACTTCATGTCAGCAAAAATCTTGTCAAACTGCTGAGTCATATCGTAGAAAATGGAATTTGATGTATGCAATAAAGGGACCACAATCTCTTTTTTAATCACTGTTTATAACAAATACTTATAGAACAAGCACAAAGAGACAAACAAGCAAACAAAATGAAGACAAATTACTCTATTTTCTTATAATCAAACAATATAACAGCAGATCGAGAATTGAAAAACAAATGCGTAATATGTGTGATATTGGATGCTGGTGCAAAATGAGGAAAAAACGATTAAGACCTGACGAGTCTGAATAACAAGAACTGGAAAAAAGTCCAGATTTTAGAAAGCGGATAAGCTGAAAGTGCATTCAAATGTTGCCAAGAGTCTCCAGTGGAGACGAGGATGGCGGAGTAATTTGAGGGTATTTTTGAGGGTTCGGGGGTTTTCTGAAGTTCAGAGGAATGCAGATGAGGACTGTCACCATGGCAACACACAGCCCACAACTATTAATTATGTCACAATTAGTGATGGGGTGTTTTTTTGGGGGGGGGATTCTGATTGGCTATAATGGCTTCATGTTTCTTGCGACACTGCCCCCAACAGGTTTGGCTGCTCATAGCAGCTCTGAACCAGGAGTATATGCGGTTCGTGTAAATCAAGATTTTTTTTTTTAAAGGTAGACGGCGAAATGTCAGTTTTTGTCAAAACCCAGGTACGTGGAAACGTAGCCTAAATTTTCCATAGGTGGTAATAATGTGTGTGTCAGGCCACGTTTACACATACCCCATTTAAAAAAAATAAAAGCTGATATTTCCCTCTCTAAGTTTAAAAAAAAAAAAAAAATGCTATGAGCTATGAGTACGACAAACCTCAAGATTCATCGTTTGTGGTGAGTCGTCGCTGCATTTATGTGTAAATGTGTGACCCAAATGCAGGGAAATATCACAGTTTTTTCAGATACCCCCAGGTTTGTGTAAACGTGGTCTCAGGTCTCTGTGGCTTCCCCTGTGTTTCACCTCACGTTTCCAATTAACCAATGATCTTCTTCCTCTGTGCGCTCCCATCGTTATGAATTCCACCTGTGTCCAACCTTTCCCTGTGTATTTAAACCCCTCTCCCTCTGTTGTCTTTGTCAGCTCGTCTTGTCGCCCGTCATTCTTGATTCCCTGTGGGGTTTTTTTTTTTTTTTTGTCCTCCCAGGACATTTTCTACAATAAACTCTGGTTTTTATGGGAGTCTGCACTTGGGTCTATCCGCACACCTCCTGACAGTGTGTGTATACTATTCAGGTCATAATAAGTATAAATGGAAGATTGACATTCGTATAACAGACAAACTGGTTTTAACTTTGATCATTTGAAGCTAATACTGATGTTTAATTACTTTGAAAAAAACAAACTCATCTAAAACATTCATAATTACTGACAGGCACATGAATTGAATGGAAAAATGAACATGACCAACAACGGGGTGGAACTGATCTCAGCTGATTTGAAGTGAAGGAAAGGAAACAAACTGCACCAGTGTCCAGTCCATCAACAGACATGCGCATACACTTGCCAACAAGTGAAAACCACCAGCAATCAAACCTGACACACGTCTTCGATTTGTATCTAGAAGCGAACTGAAGTGAATGGAAAAAACTAACATGCTTGTTGGGTCTATAAAGATTTAACATATAAAACCTGTGACTGGCCTCTGCCTATGTCACCCAAAAATAAGTCAACAGAAGGGCCACTGATATGATTCAATGTGAAAATATTTGATGCTTCAAACCACATATAAAATAATTTAAAATTATTTCAATTAACACTATGGAGCCTGCTTAAGGAAAACATAGAATGAATCAAAACATGCAAGCTGACATCCTGTAACAGTATAAAGGTCATTTAAGTGCACAACATGTGTATGAGTCCTGCCGGTGGAGCAAACCTTCAAAATTTAATGCCAAAACTTTTAGTGGATGGTACAGTTTATGCTTGAATGAAAATCTGCTCCAACACGGTGAGAATCCGACTTGGCAGCCAATTAGTTTTAGCAGATGTTGACTGTTTTCTGGAGGCCTTTGCCGGTCATTTTTAGGCCGTGCTTATTTATTATGTCCTGAGATGGTCTAAGGGATGAATAGAGATCCCACAGAGGGAAAGGCAATGGTGTGATTAAGAAACAGACATCTGCATGTAAATACCGGGAGAGAGGGAAAGCAATAGTGTGAGAGTCTGTGATGTGATGGTGTGCAAGAAATGGAATCAGAAACTTTCAAAGATGACCAAAAAAACCCCCCAATATAAATGGAGACAGTGATAAAAAAGAGACAGACAAATACCGTCCTCTCTTGCATCTGAGAGCAAATTGCATTGCTTACTTTGATTATAAAGTAGGAAGATCAGCTTGTGCACAAACGTATAAGTCGGTCCGTGTGGAAGCAGTAAGACTTCCAGTCAATACGATAGCAGTTCTCAAGTCTTTTAAACTGCAACTTCTCAACTCTGACAACTCAAAAGACGAGTTAAACATCTGAAGAAACAGAGGAGGTGCAGAAAGGAGAGCATCAATGTGATGGGAAACACTCCAGAGATTTAGTTTTTCCTAATTGGCTGTCTTTGATTTTTTTCACCTATTGTAGCACGATGACAGCTCATTGTTTTTGTCTTTGTGAGCATGACTCTGCACGCTGTGTGCGCAAGAGGCAGGGCGCAGCTTCGCTTTATAAAACACAAGACCCAGAATCACACAGTGGAAAATGTGCTGATGAACGGGGAGGAAAAGGTGATCATCATAATCAGTCTGTCAGAAAAAGGCAGCTGGGTGAAAATCTCCTTTTCTGAAAAGTGTGAAGTGAGACAATAGAGCAGTCAACAGACATCTAATGATGAGCTCCAGCTGCAGAAAGGACTGTAAACTGGTGGAGCATTTTTTCTTTTCTTTTTTTTCATACAATGGATGTATCCGAGAAACTCTGTGAACCATCACTTTCAATTCGCTGCTTCTTCACAAAACAATATTTAGAAGTGGCTTCAGAAAAGAGACACTTACATATGTGTGGAAGACACAGAAAACAGAGAAAGACAGCGATTGTTTTTATCTGTGTCCAAAAACTACATATACATGCACCCTTTTCTGTGAGCAAGACTAACAATCAGGAAGAAGCGATGCAGTACTTAATCGAGGCTTGACGTCACAACATATAAAAAGCAAGTTTTTTATAAACAGGAAGATAAACTCTTCCTGTTTATCTCTTTTTTTCCCCCTCCTCGGGGCTAATTGTGACAATACAGGAAATTTAACCACACATTTACACCATGAAATGCTCACTGAGTGACCCAAGCTTAGTGGGTACTTAATTTTATAATCTGTGTTTTCAAGGTCTGAATCTATCCTGCGTGTTTTTGTCGGAGACATTCACATCTATCCTCTCTCTAAAAATAATGTGATGCTGGGAGCGGCTCTTCGCTTTAGTCATTGTGAAAAGAAGAACAAAAAATCTTGGTCGGGATTACACTGAGTCTACATAAAGCCTCTGCAAATATCACATGACATCTGTTGACATTGCAAGCTCAGTGTTCTACTTTAAACACGCGTCCACACGCAGCCAGCCCTCTCATACACTAGCGGTGGTAACCATGACGATTCAGCTGCTTCAGCTTCATCAGCACCCACACTCTCTCCATCCATTTCCTTCTGTCCGTGTCACTCTGCTTTTATCCAATGTTTAGTGGGGCAGCTTTACCAGGCCTTTCTGGAGGAGAAAATAAGCTAGCAGGGACATCTCCTTATTTTTTTTTTCTTTTTGAATACAAATATAAATTGCCCCCTTTTGCCTCCTTCCTACAATCTCGAATCCCTCCTCACAGTTCAAATCCTGTTAAACTCAGTAAGGTTTTCACTGCAGTCCGAGGAATGACCTCGATATTCTTTTCCCCTTATTTTCACTTCTTGTCTCTTCACATTTTCCTTGTTTCCTTGAGGCTCTCCCTCTTTATATTCACCCAGTTTGTCTCCATTTCTATTGCCTCTGATTCCTTTCTCCTTATAATTTGCGTCTTTTTCCATCTGCTTCGTCTTAAGAAGAAACAGGAGGGACCCTGCCTGGATGAGTGTGGGAAGGGGCCCCGCAGCTAATCTGCCAGGGTGTGAGTGTATTGCAGGATTAGGGTTCTCATCTGTGGGTTAGAGCATGACTTTACAGGCTATCACAGTGGGAGCAGATAGCTGGTCAGGCGTATCAGCACGGGGCTACATGCTCAGCCGTCTTCATCTCTCAATCCTCTACCCAGGGTGATTGGCAGTGACGGGATAAATCTGTGATTATCCCTTATTATCCCTGCCCTTTTTTGCCGCTTCGTCTCATAAGCATGTTTGCTGACGCACTGATTCATCTCTCTGCTTTCCTCTCTCGCCTCACTTCGGGACACGCAAAGAAAAGGACATAAATGTGGAAGCTTGTAGCATTGGGTGTGAACTTTGAAGAAGTAAAACCTCTTAATGAAATGTTTTGGCATAATTTTATTAAGTTCATAATCATAAGTTATATAACTTCATACTGATCGGAAAACAGGAGAAATTATCTCCATGGATATGCTGAATGTTATCATTTCCAAAGTGTTGATTCACATTTGTTAATTTGTTGGTTCATTACAACCAATGATGAAACCTAGGATGAAAAATAAACTTCGGGAAGCTGACTGGAGGAAGTTGAATGAATCAAACAATAGATTTGCACTGGTTTGACCATATTTATTTCCCACAGTAAGAAGTAGCACATATTGTACCTTCTCTCCTCTCAGTTCATCGGGAACAATGTGCGATGACCCAGTTATACTTGTGTGCCATAAATTCCTTCTTTGAGAGGTATTGTTTGTAATGGATCACATTAGTTTAGAGTTAGATAAATTATATGTAATATACATTGGAGCAAAGAGGCAAATAGTTTTTAATGAATCTAAAAAAAAAATTCAACCTAAGCAAACTGTGATTGTGTCATGTCTTTACTTTGTAATACTCATCACTTGTAAATGGTGAATTGATTACACATATACAGCTTTTCCATGGCATCGCCAATCTTGAAAGAGCTTTACATAGCTAAGTCACATTGATCCATTCACACACAGACTCACACTCCAGTGGTGACAGATGCCATGCAATGCACTCAGTCTTGTCATTGGAAGCAACCAGGGTTCAGTCTTGCTCAGAGGCACTTTGACAAATGGACGAGGGGAGAAGTGAAAACTGCCGTAGAGCTGCTGTCTCTCAATGTTCTCTTCCATTAACTTACTGGCCATATCTAGTGACTCCACTGCAGAGTGACCCTGCTACCATTTGAATTCTCAGTAGATTTGACAGCAACATGGAAGATGTCCAACTGTAAAAGTAATGTTAACCTTAGATTATATCCACAGTTACTGTGCTTCAGGCTCGAGATCAGCGTTAGCTAATCTTTATTCCTGTAATTGATGTCTGCATGTTGCTATTTTATCTCGGAAACACCAACAGCCAAACTTTTGCTTCAACCTTGACCCTCAGTCATGTCACTGATCCACAGTGCTGTAAACTCGTACTTTTTTACTTACACTGACACCAATACTTTATAAAGACCTGAATCTGTTCCAATGCCTTATTTTCAGTAACTTGCACAAGTGTGACAGCGCTTGGTTTGGTTTCATTCATTTAACTTGTTTCCTGTCATCTCCATCCTTTCCTCTCCTCCAGCAGATGTCCTGAGCTCGTTGCAATGCTCGCAATCATCAGCTCTCCACTTGCCAATGCTGTACTACTGCCCCTCATTCTCCTCATCAGCTTGCAAGTTTGCCACTTTACTGAGAGACCTCATTATAGAAAACCTCTCTCCTGTACCACAGGCACACAACCCTGGTCCAAAGGCTCATTTACAAGTTTTTAATCCCTTACTACTATTTTTCACCACTAAAGATTCTGCATGTAAGATGCAAACAAAGCAGTATTTTCTTCCACGGGATCCTATAAATATCTGTGATCTATGGACCCATATAACTTCACACTGTGGTGGGTAGTGAAGCACATCGTCATGCATGCACTTTGCCAAGCCAAGTCACAGAAATGCATAAAATCAATCATGAATACTTGTGTAAACACCGCCACATGACAGTTTCATGTTTAAAAATCAGTTCCAACAACAACATCTGCAATAGCAGATTTTTCGCTTCACCAAATTCATTTAACATCACTGTCAAAAGTATTTTTATAGCTTCTCCTCTCCCAGATAGAATAGAATAGAATAGAATTGATTAGAATATGTTATTAATGTCACAGAGGGCTTCTTTGTGACATTGCTCCACACAAAGAATACAGAATAAATAGAATAGAGTTGAAATATACATAAAAAGAAATGAAACTAATAGAAACACACAACAACACTACTTACAAAGAATAATTATAGTCATATTGCCTCAGGATTGAAGGCTTGAAGGCACTCTGTACTGCACTTTGGTGGAATGAGTCTGTTGTTGAAGGAGCACCTGCTGTTGTCCAGAAATCCTGAAGGGGTTAACAATCATTGTTTCAGCACGGCCCTCACTTTGACCATCTCCACCCCCACCGTGTCACTGAGCTTTCTGATGTGTTTGTTGAGCCTGTTGTTGGTGGCCACCCTCCGTCTGCTGCCCCAGCATGCATAGAGGCGAGCGCTCGCCAACACAGACTCATAGAACACCTTCAGCAGAGTGCAGCAAATGTTGAAAAATCTCAGCTGCATCAGAAAATAGAGATGACTTTGGCCCTTCTTGGGAAGGACTTCAGCGTTCATCGTCCAGTCTAGTTTGTGGTCAATGTACACCCACAGAGGTTTTCAGTCCTCCATAATGCCCACACTGGTCCCCTGGCAATACATCCAGCTACTGCAGTCATCAGAGAGCTTCTGGAAATAACAGGTCCCAGTGCACAAGCTGAAGTCCATGGTATAGAGGGTTAAGAGGAAGGGACAGAGACCATGTTGCTGATCATTCTTCCTGACACACATTTCTGAGGGCACTCAGAACCTGCATCGTCATCAGCTTCTCCCCCAGCAGAGCTGGCCTGATGGTGTTGAAGGCACTTGAGAAGTCAAAGAACATGACTCTCACAGTGTTGGCCCGTCTGTCCAGGCGGGCATAGATCCAGTTGAGCAGGAAGATAATGGCAGCCTCTCTCCCGATCTAGATTAAGTCCAGGTGAGGCTTGATGAGGGGCCCGAGCTGCTCCGGGACGAGTCACTCCAGGGTCTTCATGATGTGGAACGTCAACACCAGATAGACTGCACACCCTATTTTCAATTTCTGATTAGCCAAAACATCATAGTAAAGCCAAACCATGGCTACAACACAGCCACATTCACAAACGTACAACAGCTGGAGTCTTCAAATTGAAACCAATAAGAGAGCTCCCAAGCTGGTTTTAGATTCCATAAAGTGCCTAATGGTTTTCTTTGATATATGCAAATCTGTACACTTAAAATCTGAAGGCCCCTAGATTGTAGAGTGAGTCATGTAGATCCCTGGTTTCCTCACAATCTGTTGTTTGGGAATGAGTTTCTCTGTGACACCCAAATCTTTCCTCCCACTCAATAATTCTTTTCAATCCGCCTCTGTCTGTCATGTGTGACTCCATTATTCATAAAGGATTATTTCATGGCTTTACAATATGCAAACTTCTGGTCAATTTGCATAAGGACATTTTCTGCGTGCTTGTGTACTCACAATTCCAGCCTGTGTGATCTAATTACCATGATAATGTAACCAACTGCTGTATGTTGGAGCAAAATGTTGATTGCAAACATTAACTAAATAGATATACCATGTTGTTAAGATCTATGATGACACTTGTCTAACTTTATCGTGTCAATGGACAATTCTGTAAAATGATGTGTGTGAGACCAGATTCCTCCTTCACTGCTTGTCAAAAATGACAAGTGGTTACAATAACAATAGAAGTTAAATATAGAAGAGAGAAAGACGATAAATGAGAAATGCAATAGCTCGGATTTTCCAAATGGCTTCATTTCACTAACATTAGCATAACAATAGCACAATTGGGGGGCATGATGGCGCCATTTTATCCTGTGTGAACTTTGCCATCATCTGCCTCACCTATACCTCTGAGCTGATCTGAGCTGAGAAACCAATTTCCACAAGTGTTTATGACAGAGATGGGAAAAGGTGTTGCCTACAGTTAGATCTGACATTTCCATCTTATTTCCAAGGTGCAATCAGGGAAATTGGATTTTGTGATACTGCTGCATTACGGCACAGCAGGGAAGATAGTTTTGTGGTTGCAGAAGTGTCTCCAAATCATAATTGGATTTTTCCTGGGGCTTGGTGACAGCACCTTTACTGACCGTTAGACCAAAGTAACCCATTCATCATCAGGGGCACAGTCAAGCTGCAGCCCGGGTTTGAGGATTGACACCTTTGCCTCTTGACACCTTTGTTTTTGAACTTTCAGAAACAGGGACAATCAGAGAATTGTTAATGAGGGAAAATTGCAAAAGTGGTGCCACAAAATTCTGTTGTATTGCTAATTCTGTAGTGGCGGATATGGGATGTTAAAGCCTCACTGCAAACACTCGAACCTGTATAAAATTATGAAGGAAGCTTTGTTAAGAAGCATGATATGAAGTATAAAAACAGAAAGTTTACATGGCAGGTTAAACTATTGGTGCTTGAATACAGTGTGAATTTTTTTTTTCCATGATTCCAGCAATTGTTAAAAAAAATAATTTTTATAGGAACTTTTTCAGTGGAAAAGAAATAAAACCCAACAACAGCTGTAAAGTGTAACTGAAATAAACCATTCATTCATCATGAGTCATGGATATAGATTAATGAAACCAAACTACTGGCATGCAACATCATTACAGTGTATTTGATATGTCACAATAGCAATAAGGCAGTTTATCTTTTCCCAAGTTTAACTTAGTTGTTTATATGCATACATGTACGTGCACAAGACTGACGTTTAAAAACAAAAAAAAGAATATTGATCCTCTTGGGGAAATTACTCCTCTTCATTGAACCCATCTTTAACCTTAACTATATGTTCTAGGAGCAGTGTGCTGCAACAGTTCAGCATCTGGGAGCAGTTGGAGCTAAGGTTGGCGGTCCAGGATCAGCAGTGGTGACCTGCCAGCTGTGGGATTCGAACCAGAGAACTCTCATGTCTCTAACTTCTAGGCCACCACAACATGGCGCTTCCAGTGTACCCTTTAGCAACTGTCTTATAGATCACTAACAACATGTAATTGAGTTGTCTGGAGGGTGACGACATCACAAAGATCATGATGCAGTGGGACTGATCCCTTACAAAGCTGATGGTTCTGCCAAATAACAAGCAGAAGGGTTTTCCCTATGACCCCGCCTCCACCTGTCTGGGTATGTCCAAAAAGTCCCTCCTATCTCCTTATCTACCGACTTTACCTTAACCCCGTGGATGACATCACTGGTTAAGGAAAGGTGTTAGGAGGCTTCCTAAAGGAGTTGGTGAAAAGCGATGACATTGGTGTGGCAGTCAGACTGCACTTTCACTTAGTGATGTCATAATAATCTGACGGCGGCGCAAGTTACTGACGTCTGCCAGCTGTGGAGAAAAGAACCACAAGTTTCTGAAAATGGATTACAAAAAGCGCATTTCTTCCACTTTCCCCGGTGCCACTAACCGCTGATATAAACTCCAGATTACTGCTTTGGTAACTTATATGGTCTGCGTCCTTTTTCCAACAGTTTCCATAGGATGAGCGGGTCCCTTTAAATGTTGTTGCCGCAAGGAATTGTGGGGCAGCATGAGCTCGCATCCTTGGCTAAAGGATGCATCAGTGGTTCCGATGCTAAAGGAGGCTCTAAAGGAAGCAACAAGCCTCCTTTCTTTTGCTTATTGAGAATTCGGACAGTCCTTATCATGGCCGCCACACAAAACACTTCCAGTTTTCCAAAAGTCGACAGATAAGGAAATAGGAGGGACTTTTCGGACGCACCCTGTGTGTGTGCTGCTTGACAGGAAGTACCCTCACCGATTTCCTCCTCCTCCTGGCTTTTTGTTATATTAACTCTGTTGTTATATAGTTAGCCAACAGGTGATACCCCAACCCCCCCTGTTTTCCCTTTATAATGGGCAGTGCCCGTTTGGCCCTCCTTTTGTTGTATTGTTGTTGTGTCTTGAGTTTCTGTTTGAATATTGTAAGCCTAAGAACTACCAATTAAACCCTCACTTCACCCAAACTCACCTGGTGGTTGTTATTTCCCACACCTACATTTTCTCCCAGCAGAGCTGTGTCGTAACACCCTTTATGTCCACTTTAGGAGAGAAGAAACTGTCTCCAAACTTCCATTGTTGCTATGTTTTATGACAAAATATGATGTCTAATGTGCACTAGAAACTGCATTTCTAAACGGAGATTTCTCTGCATATTTTTGTTCAGAAATTTAAAAAAATAAGGTCAATATTTTGACTAAAACAAAAAGAATGTGCTTTTAAAGGATCTTCCTCAGGAATATGTTTTTGGTGGTGGTGTGGTGAATGGGCCAAATTTGCAGCAGCTCTTGTAATATTTACAAATCACAAAATATCACCTTTTATTTGGCTGATTTTACCACTAAATAACAAGGTGAACAATCTTTAAAAAAAAAACCTCCAGATTCTCTCCCTCTCAACTGAGTCCTTTGACAACCAGAAATATCAATATGAATATTCTTTACTTTTTTTTATACTTTTCCCCTTTTGTGCCCTTTCAAATCTTCACAGTTTTTTGAAGTTATGATGAGAACAATGAGATTTCTCTGCATCAAGAGCCCACTCGATAAACTATGACATGACTGGATATTATGGTCTGCCTTCATGGTTTACCCCAATCCTCGTCTTTCTGTCAAATGCAGCTTTCTTATGCACATAGCCTCTTCCCAAGGTTTTAACAGGCTGAAAGAAATGAGCGAAGGACAATAAATAGCTGCTGAAAGATAATGTAACGCACCTTTTATTTTTTTCGTCCTCTTTGTAGTCATCTATGGTGGCTTTAAGGCTTCTCTGTGTGTGGGTTTTTTTCTCTAATTCAGTCTCTTCATTTTGTCATGTGCGGCATTGTGAACTCTTTCCGTCTCTCCTCACAGCGAGTGCCCTTGCTGTGCCTTCTCACACTGTTGGAGAGGCTTATATTTAGCAATATTAAGGCAGAGATCTCAAGGGCAAACGTATTTTGCATTATGCTTTCGACCCACATAAAATAAACGAGGAACAAACCTACATGTTACACGGCGCTCCATTTATGTGCTCCCATTTGTATTTACAAGTGTTTGGTGCTCGTTTGACACAGTGCAGATCTCAACATTCTGCTGACGCTCACAATGTGACACATGCATCTTAAGCCTGCAATTACTGTTTGATCCTCAGATTGGAAGCAGCTTCAGTGAGACAATCAACAGGTGGGCCAGGGTGTGCAATCGACACATGCACAAGGTCTCCGTGACACACATCTGAATGCACAAATAATTACCAAATGATTCAAAATAGCTCTTTGACCTGCTCTCTTTGAGCTAGCTTGACATGGAAATAAGGATGATTGCTCAAATGTCATCCGTAATGCACACTGTGTTGGTGCTGAACACATGCAGACTGTGCTTCATATGATTATACCCTGTGTGTCTGGGTGTATTTTATTCAAACTATACCAAAGAAGTCGTCATGAAAATGCTCCTGCTCGTGTTTTAATCGGCACGCACAGACACATGCACACACATGCGCATACACACAAGTTCTCCCTCTGCTTACACACACAAAGGGTTTTTCAGTAGCAGTGGAGGAGTAGATGTGCGCTGTCATCCACCCACACACTTACCTTCACTGTTGCACTGGTGAACTGAAAACCTGCAGCATGTTTTTGCCAAGCACCACACACACAAGCGCCTCCGTTTCACTGTAAACTCACTTCCTCTCTTCTCGTCTGTGCTGTAGCATTCAATGTCATCAAGTATAACACCCGCGCATGCAATCGCACATTGCTGCCCGTCTTGTCCAGACCTGAGAGGTCCAGTGAAACATAGAAGAGTTCCTCTGCTTTGAACATGGTCACTTTCAGGATACATGGGAATCTTTAAATCTGTGCTGCGGCTTTATAGCTGAACCAAATTACACTTCATCCCAATTAAACCATTATCATTGACTTAAAGTGATAAGAAATGTTACAGAAACTCAAATAGTTTTTAAGTAACTGTTCAAATCAGTTGCTGTAAATATTCAGAATTATCACACATAGTCACTTCGGGAGCTTCTAACTGCATCCCACCATCATCTTTAGAAGAAAAACCCAAGCTCAAGGATGTGTTATTTGTGTTCCCTTTATTTTTTTTTGGAACAATGTATAACCTTTTTTATGTGGTTAGAAATGAACCAACAGGATACAAAAAAGTAAAAAGTAACAAATATGGATATAAAAACTAATAAACTGTTATAGAGTGAAAGGTAGAGGGATACTGCAATGAACATCAAACACATTGGATCAGAATTGATTGGAAATTAGACCTAATCTAGGCCTGAAAAACAAAACGTTTGTTTCGGATTCAATGTCAATTGTTCATACACAGAGTTTATCCTTCAGGCGTTTGAATACATATGAACACAAATTTATAATCAGGCTGAATTATTTTGTAATCTTGCATTATTTACATCTCTGTCTTGGTTAAAGGCAGTGGCGTTTCTATATGTAAATACTTGGTGAGGCAAGATTTTAATTCAGGTCTAGTGGCACCTGAATGCCAAAGTAAAGTGGGTCCACAACTTTTAGCCACAACATTTTGACAAACATATAGGCGCTGATCTCATGAAAACGCTGAGCACTGGAGATAGCCCATCAAAAATGTTTTAATTAAAATAAAATAAAATGAAAAAGGAAACATTAGGAATCAAACTGAAGCCTACAGTTTCATAGATGGAAATTCTACTGGTAGACCACCAGCAAAGTTACATACATGTGAGGTTCTAAATAATCAATCACAGGCACAGGGCAATTTCAAATCAGTAATTAACCTCACATGCCTGAGCACCAGGAGAAATCCCACGCACGAACAAGAAAGACATGCCAACTCCAGACAGAAAAGTCTATTGCACTACTTAAACGTTCTTGTTACAAGACAACAGTGGTAACCACTTATGTCACATATTTAAGCACTTTACATAGTTTCACTCGTTCACACACTGACACACCAGTGAAGACCTCCATCACGACTTGCATTACCAACTGATCCACAGCCACTTATGTGATGCTGCAGAAGTGTTTGTGTGCTCTACATTTTGGGAAGAAAGTCAGACAGAAAGAAATTATTTTTGTTAGTATGTTCCTTTTGCCCTTCGGAAATAAAATGATGTTGACATGATGTATATCATGTGTCATAACTTTGAAACCTGGAAGGGTGTGCTCGGATACTCAGACACTGAACTGTAAAAACAAAAGTCTAACTTGAAAAGAGGATGTAAATAAAGTACTTTTCAAAACAGAACTAAAACAAGACCACAAAATCAGTCAAACAAGCAAAGAAACCCTGATGAAAACACACAGTTAACTGGTGTTTGCTGGACTAAATGTGATGCACATCACAGAATTGTGATGATATATTCACTAGTTGACTGAATACCAATACACTGAAAGATTAAAAGGAAAAAAGTTGAAACACCAATAGAAAATTCACACAGTTTGCACACAGAAAACCCCAGGGTGAGGTCCTTCTAGCTCTGGATGCCTGTCACATCGTGTTTCTGCCCCTTTCAGTTCTTTTTTGTCCAGGGTTCATTCACTGCACTGGAGATTCAAGACTTTTCAAAAGAAAATCACAATGCTTGTTTAATGCTGGAGGTGATCGCAGAAAACGATGGATGAAGACAGAGTAGAACATGAACAGACCAATAGCCCATTACAGGGCAAAAACGAAGAGACAGACAACCACACACAGTCACATTCACACTTATGGGAAATCGATAGTCACCTTTTAACCTCGAGTGCATCTTGCACAAGATTGTATCAACGTCATAATTCCACCAGGGTTTGTTTCAATCAGACTGAACCTGTCCAGACACTGTAAACACGGTATGGACATGATTCACAAACTACAACTTTAGAACAATACAATGTATATTTGTAATTGTAGTAAACACAAGAATCTACCTTGAGTGCAATTCACTACAATCCTGATCCACAGGGTTTTCACTGGAAAGTTCAACAGATTTAGGTAATGCCGCTGATAATATGAAGAAAATACGTGTGCTCCATCTATTTTACTGATCCAGATAGATCGACTAATCTTCTAAAACCTTTAGCACGGTCCTTTGTGACTCTGAAGCGTGTGTTGGAAAGCCCAGAAGATTACCTGTGGAGGTTTTCTCAGATATACAACAACATACTTCTAAATAGAAAATGGTTCTCAATAATCGTGGATGTGTACCAAAAGTGTAGTAAAAATTCAAAGTCGTGGTCTTGAGTTTTCATGTGATGAATCTCCAGCTTCAAATTGGCCTCATCAGGTCCTTCTAAAGTCAAGCAACCCTCCAAAAAGGGAAGTAGACTGGAGTGTGGAGGAGTGGAGGATTCTACATTTCCGGTTTGATTTAAATAAAGTGGAGTGTGATCCACTGTAAGGGTAGTTCTTTTTTGTGTGTTAATCCTGCAATCCAACTCTGGTGAACAAAAAAAAGGCTCAGCCAAGGCCAACTTTAGGTCTGCAACAAAGAAACAATTTAAAAGCTTCAAATACTTGTCCTGGAGGTTTGCACTCCTGTAGGTTAAAATGTCCTGCATGCAATAGGCCTAATTGTAATTGGCAGGGCAGCTGCCACAGGATATATGAGGAACTGTAGTTTCCTTGCAGCCTGTACCTGTGAGAGGCAACCCTACAAACGTTTGGCTACCTTTTACAAACTTTAAATCTTTACCAGATCGTAAAAAATACCACTGCCACAGAACAAACATATGTGATCTAAATATGTCTTTTAGCTTTACCTACTCATCCTATTTCAATGTAGTCTGGACTGTGAGCATAAATGTTGAGCACAACCACTGGAATACAACTTAAAATCACTCATGTTGCGTTAGATCGTGTGGTGAGAGGTTATATACCCCATTATGGTTGCGTACTTGTATGTCCCCATCAAAATTAGACACTGAGACGGAAGCAAAAATGTCAAATGGTGTGATGGAAAAGAGGGGGAAAAAAACTGTTGAGTTTCTGGTGGGTTCAAATATAATCTCACGCCTTTACAGACACACTCCACACATGCACATAAAGTTTTTATATTCTGTTGTAGCAAACGTCTGCACTGTCAGCAGGAGAACTCGTCCATTTTCTGTTCACAGCTTGGAGTCTGAGTCAAATTTGATGGAAAAGTTATATGAATATCAGCCTCTTTATTGTATCTGAACAGGGACTCGTGGGATGGAGTGGTATCTTGGAGCGAAAGAGAACACAGATGCTCTGACGTTCAAAAAAGCCGCTTTACTCTCCAGGCAAAATCACGCCACTCGGCTCCCACTCAGCACAGCTCACATACCCTGCTTCTCCCAACCTCCAACTTTTCAAGTGCAGGCAACCCTCTAAGCAAACAACCATACAGAAATAAACACATACACATGTACATCTGCTTTCAGAATTAAAATATTATGAAGTGTCTCCTTGAGGATAAATCAGTCCCATACTCCAGACAACATGCTTTAACACAAACAATTGTTTCTATAGAGATTCTAGACTGAATAAAAAGCCCAGCCCATTGGATAAGACGATTGGGATTGTCTCACCAGCACAGTAGAAAATGACCCAGGACTGGTTGAACATGTCTGTGTGATACTCTACATGTGACCGTGATAAAGAGCGTTACGCCCCAATATGTGACTCAGAGGCAGATGTGTCATGACGCCACCTAATTGTAGGACATCAAAGAGACAAACCCTGAGGGACAAGACAGAAGTCATGGAGATGTAGCTTTGATGAGGATGCTATGTTTCATAATTAATGACATCCCACTGTGCTGATGATGAGAAACTATGGCTGCTTTTATTAAATTCAGCATATATTTCTACCAAACAACAACACTTTCTGCCGTTGGAAACAGCGTTTAAAATGCACACATTATTTAAGAGGACTGTTCAAGTAGAGTAGTTGAGCAATTTTATGTCAGAATCACTGCACTATCATGCACAGACTGCAATTTTGTACTGGTGTGTGAACATTAAAGATAATGCATCTGCACGCACCGTTGGTGACAATAATGAAAATGTCCCTCTTGTGCGAATAAGCAAAAACATTCAGAGCTGGTGTTTTAATGGGTTCTAATCGCCTGCAGACTTGAAATCAGAACAGACTCTCTGTATATTGGAGCTCTCGTTGACTGCTCTGCGGAGGACAAATATAGTGCACGTTGCCATGGTTATGACAGAGAACGCATCCACACAAACAGCACAGAGACCACGAGGAAACACACCTACACACATCTCCCCTCTTTCGATCCATAAACACCACGTGCAGATAAGGAGGAACCATCTGTGTTTCTGTATGTGTGGGTCTTTAGTGCAGATCAATAATGTTGGTATTATTGCCAGTATTTGTCATGCCTGAAATATGTACGTGTGAGCATGGCGAACACCTGTGGAAGTTGATTTTTCTTGTAAAGAAGCTGAGAAAAGACTCACTGTCACGGTCGGGATGGCGGTGACGAGGGAGTAGACAAGGACAGGCGGTGCTTTGCTGTTGTCCTCTGGTCCCGGGAAGGGCTTGGAGTAGGCTTTGTCGAAACAGAAGAAACCCTGGATGTGCACGGGGAACGTGTCCGTGTATTCAAAGTAGTACGCCAACAGAACGGTCCCTGCCATGATGACCAGCTGGAAATAAAACATATTGGTTCCAGCTTTAGGATTAGATCCACGGGAGGGTGTAGGAGTTAGAAAAGAAAAGATGGAAAAAAGAGAAGTGGAGAGAATTGTCACAGATTTTTTTTTTCAAAAAGAGAGAGGGAGAGATTCTGTTCCCTTCACACAGCAAGATGATGGATGCTCCCGTAATGTGTAAAATGAATCAAGTGTGCGTGGAGAGATAGTCTGGGTAGAGGATGAGTGGAAGAGGGAGGGAGGTAAAGATAGAGTCAGAGGGAGACAAATAAGGAGAAGGACGGATAGAGAGGAGGAATGGGAGCAATGACAGAAATGGAGTGAGAGAGAAAGAGAGATCCTTTTAGTGGTGTCAGTATGCAGAGTGGGAGGGTAAAGAAACAAATGGCGAGCCATCAAAGAAAAAAAAAGGACCTATGTGGAGGAGCAGAAGAAGAACTGAAGAAGAATGGAAATGTTAGGGGGGGGCACAGCTGGGTGAAAATGAGATGAATAGTGAAGAAGAAAAGAGAAGAGAAACAACCCTGGTCGAGGCAGAGAGCGTAAGACAAGAGCAGGTGTGTGCGTGTGTGCGCGTGTGTGTGTGTGTGTGTGTGTGCGTGCGTGCGTGCGTGCGTGCGTGCGTCATAAGTTTGTGCTATCCTGACATTATATAAAACTTAAGTTTTACAGAAGGCTCCAGCCATGAAGCGTAAAATATGACCTTCATAACTGTTAAACTTATAAATAATATATTTGTATCAGCAATTCATAACATACCACGTGAGGGTGAAGAGAGTAAGAGGGGGTGATAAATATAGAAAGCGTGGTGCTGTGGACAGATGAGACAGATGCAAGAGCTCTAATTATTCATTTCTACTCCAGTAACCTGCTCTAACACGTTTACCTAATTATCTGCAAAAAAAGAGAACAATAAAAAAAAGTAATTGATTTTTTTACAAATAGCCGGTATGATCTTGCCCTGCAAAAATAAAGAAGTACTTCCTCTCCTGGTGACAGGGCAGAGCTGCCGAACTGTGAATGTGAAGGTCTACCTTGATTGGGATTGGCTAAACCCTCGATGACACTATATAGGGTTTGAGTTCAGATTTGCTTGTAGGAGCAACACACTTTTTAAAAATGTAAACAAGCCAGAGAGAGATGATGGACTTTCTTCACTTCAGGGGCATCATTCCCAGGTCTGGAAATTTTCTTCACTAAATTAACAATCAAAAAATATTATTTTTTAATAATAATAATAATACGATTTTTTAAAATGGTTTTGATTGTTGAATTCTCAACACATATGTTCTTTATTTCCGTACTATCATGATACTTAATAAAGCATCTATTACTGAAATACATATTTCAGAAAAGTATCTGTAACTAATTTTTTGAAAAATACTGGGTGAAATGGTAAAATAATTTTGTATTACACCAACAGAGTAATGCGAAAAAAAGTCATTTAAAATGACCTACTTGTGTCGGCTTTTATACATGTATTTTAAATGGGCTTTTATTGGATATGGTGGAGAATTGTGTTGGCGATAGAGACCACAAAACGGGAGAGGTTTCACAGTGGCAGATGGCTGTAAAAGTGACAAACCCCTGAGAAAATGTCCTGCAGCATGTTTATCCTCCTTAGCAAAGTGACAGCAGACCCACATGGGCCAACACTATAGGGACGGGATGTTATGTGGAACACTTTTCAGCTTTCTTACACGGTGAACAGTCACAATGAAGACAAGAGAAAGACAGGAAAGGCAGAGGAACAAATGGTGACCTAATTTGAACTTGTTTTATCCGATGCTCTATTATCTGATCTGCGACACTGTTTGTCACTCTTCCTTTTGTAACATTGGCATTGCAACCTGAACTATCTAGTATACTATTCACTATGGAACCTCAGTAAGAATGGCACACAACTGGTGGGATTAAGTAGTCACTGATAACATGCATTTCCCAAAGCTCATGAATCAATAATCAAGAGGAACACAAGAACATATCGAGACATGCCAGAAACCTGTGCAAACATCTGCATCCTGAGGTTTATATGTAGGTCAGGAATATCAAGCAGCTCATCTCGCTTTTTTCTGGTTGTCTCCATCTGCACGTGTTTTGTGTGACTTTTTTCTTTTTTCTGTGTGTTTAATGTGTGGGTGTGTTTCCATGTGCAGGAAACGATTGTCTGCAGGCATGTGGGTGAGCTCCCATGTTTGAGGAGAAACTCTGACCCAGGCACGCTGTGTTGAACATGCCTTTCCATCATCCATTCTTCTCTTCCCCAGAGCTGCAGAAGGCTTGAGGGAGTGCAGCGACGGAAGGAGGTGTATAAAGGTGGGAGGAAGAGAGGGGGAGAGAGGCCAACAAACAAGCAACAACACTGAAACATTAATTTAGAGACAGCAAAAAAAAAAAAAGAAGAGGGATTCTAAATGCCAAATTGACATTTACTTTTTCTTGGCATGAGAAGTAAAATCTCTGTTTATTTTTATTGCTTTTCCAGCACAAGATTCCAAAAGATCAAGTATGCAAAATAATTCACACTGAAAAGTTTTTTTTTTTTTTTGTGAAACTACGATGTCAAATCGTGCTTCTCGGTGTATAAAACATGTCAGGCTGTATACATACAATCATTTTGACAAAATTGTAACTCCATTCCATTCTTAAAAATGCTTCTATCTAATCCAAATCTAATTTCATATCCTCTGTAGGAATTTAAAAAAAATATATTGAAATGGAAGCTTATTTATATAATCTTGTTGACTTATATTAAACCCAATAACACTGAATTATTCTAAATTTAGCTTATAATCATTTATTATTGAACTTAAAGATTTTATTTTGGCTTCCGTCTTTTTAAGGCTTGCTTTCAAATATTTGAAATGTCACACCTGCCTCATTATCTTGTCTTAGCTGGGAGATGATTACCCCATGAAGACAATCTCATACAGGCTGTATGATGTTGGTGTCCTTATACATGATTTCTTATCACCCAAAAAAATCAAAGAGCTGCTATACTGTGTGAATGGGATTTTATGAAGTTGGGTACAACAGCAAATTTGATTGTGACACCATTTTTTAAATGCTTTTCTATTGGTTGTTAATACATATAATGAATTGTTTCAGTGCACTGCCAAGTCAATGAATTGATGGTGCACAATGTGACAACAGCCAATCTGCAATCCTGTCCCACTTTCTGACATGAGGATACCGAGGTCTAAGGTATCACAATAGTTCTTGGTTTTTTTTGTTTTCTAAATCTGAGCGAGCGCTGATGTCACAGCGTATCTTAGCCTAAAGGTTGTAAACTACTACTGTCAGGTGATGCAAACTTCTATTAAATTGCTCGTCGAGAAAGAGCAAAATACCACAGTTGTGCTTAAATTGATACATTACTTACATAAAAGATGTAGTAATAAAAAACAGTTTTCTAACCCTAACCCTAACCCTTAACTATAATGTGAATAGGAAACAAAAAGCTTACTTAGATGTTATTTATTTTCCATCCCACATGAATAAATAACCCTTCCCTGTACATTTTTTAGCAGAAGTCGGTTCAATTTGCTATAAAGGTCAAAGCAACGATGAGCTGATGGTTTGTAATTAGTACCACGGAACATCCTGCACAAGTCACCTTGGACAATTAATTTGCATAGATTAATATCCAAAGCATCTTGTGCACAGATGAAACCGCTCATAAAGTTACACAAAAGGCGATGGAGGTGCAAAACAGGTTCACGTCATTCTGTCACGGGTAATCTCCAGATAGTCTGTTCTCTGGATCCTCTCAGGTTTGTCACAATGTACGCTATCATCCAAAAAGCTATTCTTTCAAAATTCTTTTGCCAAAGCTCTCACAAATGAATACAAGTCCTATTGTGGCTGATAGACAAAGTCATGTGCGATTTTGCAGGTGATGTTTTCTAACGAGATTGCCTCCGTTATGTCAGATAAGCCTCAGTCTACCACCTGCTGCCCCCGTTCAGAGGAGCATTCATGAGGAAAGCACCACCTTTATCTTCATTGTTCCTCTGACTTTAGACTGCACTAAACTTTTGTCAAATTCATATTATCTCAAACAAAATTCATGGTTTATTTGTGGGGGTTTTTATGTATCCTGAATACAAAATATGCCAAAGAACAATGTAGCTGTTGTCATGCAATGCATGATGGAGTATAACAATTCATTTGCTTTACATCTATAGCGGGCAGTTGAGCAATCTGGCTTGGGTTTTAAACAAAGTATATATACATTATTCAGTTAGCCTTTCGATCCCAACTACCAGCTCCAGTGTTTAGGGAAGACAAATGATGGATTACACCGTTATGCAATAAAAGCCGATTTGATTGCACTGAATTTTGTCAGCTCAAATTCAGCCGTGAAGTTTATAGAGTAAGGCACATTGAAGAACATGGCCCCTTTTTTAGCTGACCCAGTAAGCTAAAAGGACTTATCAAACCGTGTAATTAAGGCTTAATGCAGATACCTCAGCACTTCAAAGGGAGTAACACCAAGAAATCAAAGGGACTAATTCAAGGCTCATGTGACTGTAACTGAGCAAAATATCCTGGTTTTTAGAAGCTCTTTAGAGCCAAGAATAATAAAATCTGACAATAATATGGTATTAAGAGGAGGGACAGGGGAGGTGAAATTAGAGTGGGCATCACTCCTGTCTCCTGGGGCGAAACTCTGAGCTCATGTACAGGAGATCCATGTCTCCCCTTGGCTTGTGTGGACAGACCAGATGGCAAAAAAGTCAACTGGTAAAGTCAAACATGTTTACAGAGAGTGAGAATGTGAGGACGGAGGCTGGTGTTGAGATGACAGCGCCCTGCCGGGAGACGATGAATGTCACACTGCTCGAGATGAGACGCAGACATGCTGCTTCATTTTGCTCTCTACATGTGCTGAGTGTGCTTGAATGAGCATCACCTGAAGTATAAAACACACTGGCACAACACATACTTGTTCAGTAACAGGAACACACTGGAAACATTTGACAAAATTCTATGGTATCATGAGTGTATATCTATATGCTCCATGCACATTCGGTACACCTGTACAATTTATCAATTTAACTCAAGCTTATGCTCAGTTTCATTCACACGTTCATGGAAGTGTTAATTCGGTGTGTTCACGCTGCATCGCAATCAGAGGTGCTCCTTTTCTGCAGCATTATTCCTTTCTTTAAAACCAAAATAAGAAATCAAGCTGAAATTAGATTTAATTTTTACAACAGCGGATTGAAATAATGCATACATTTGCTGTCAGAATCTGACGTTGTTGTAAGTGTTAGACTGTACAGGTGTTTTCCGATTAAGTGTGTAACGCTGTCTCTGGCATACAAGTTATTTTATGACACGTATATGAGAATTCATTACTTTCAAGTAGGTAGCTGGTACCATTAACATTACTGTCAGCCAGGTTTCAGAGAGCTTCACAGAGTAACCACCCTCACAATATTCTACACAAAATCAGACCTAAGTAGGCACAAAATGAGGCTGCACCCCAACCCCTTTTTGTTTTTGCCTGATTTGGTTTCTTGATGAGCTCACGTAATTACTGTCACGTGATCAGAGCGACTGAATATTTCACACCAACTGAGATTCTCATCTCTCCGAATATGAGCTGAGGGATCAAAACGAAAGTCTGATTTGGAAGTTGCACACATGCATACAGATGAAGTGACACAAACTGCTTTTCTCCAGCACTGAGTCACACACACTGCACTGCTCTCTCACGTCGTCCTCCAGATGAATCACAGGGAAATGTAAGGAACAAACCAAAGCCACCACACTCCCTGAAGCACATCATTGAAACAGCAATAATAACGAGTCAATAAGTGGGCTTGGCTGCCTCCTGGTGTTATTGGATTGTATTACAGCACACAGCAAGACAAGTGCAAGATTGGTTAAATAAAAAACAGTGGACAAGCCAGAGGTGTCGAGTTTTAAGGATAGGATTGGGAGAGGCAGCATGAGGAACGAGGAGGAAGATAAACAGATGGGTAAAGGAGTTAATGAGACATTAGTATATCACAGAATGATTCAAGGCAAAGCTGAGTGCTCCGCTGGGAAATAAAAGTGAGGATGAAATCAGAGACGAGGGAAAAACAGCAGGGAAGACAAGGTGCAAGAGAGTAAATGAGGATATATGAGAGAGGGTGAAGTGGTGGGTAAGATAAAATACAAAGGGGGGGAAAAAAGAGGATCAAAGCAAGCATTCATCTTCTGGGCACCGCATGCCCTCCTCCCTCCTCCTCCCTCTTCTCACTGCTCTTTTGTTTGCATGATTACTGGGTGTATCCTATCGCCATGCCTTGTTTATCTTTAACTCATCTGGGTTTTTTTTCCCTTTCCTTATCTGTCAAAAACATCTTTCCTCAATCATATTGAAACCCACGCTCTCTGTGTCTTGCTGCATTTCCCTCAATGTCTCTCAATCATACTCACCATCAAAAGTCTCCACATATGCGCTCTCTCGCTCGGCCTCTCAACCTTACAGAGCAGATGTTTAACCTCGTCTCCCTTTCTACAACCTCTCCCTTCCTTTACGCCAACCAGAAACGTTCAGAGGGGCCTCCTGCTGATGAGCTAAATACCGATGAATAGCACATTTAAACATTCACTGCTACACACCAAAATGAAAATCGCATAATTCCCTAAAATCCCCAGTCTTCAAACACACATGCCCACACATCTTACAGACAAGACGAATGAAAGCAGATCCACACACAGAAACAAGCTCCTACAATAAGACCCTACAATTGATTTTTTTTTTTTAAGCCACCTACTCAGGAATATGAAGAAGTTTAACCATGTATTATTTTCTAAAAACACACTTGTGATATCAACTTCAGCCTACATTTGAAATTACATGTTTTCAGCAGAGAAGAACATTTCAATTTCATCAGCTGATGCTGATGCTCATGTCTTGATTTATTACTGTTTTACTTCTTTACAATTTTGCTGATCTTATCCAGAACAACAGAGAATAATTGTGGATTCCTGAATCCAATAATTGCATGCAACACAGAAAGAAGCCAGAGTGGGGGAAGATTACATCTATTCAATACTTGCAGATGATATGAACCTACAGTATATTGTGGTATATAGGATCTTTCATCTTTTTTCCTCACTCCCCAAACCCCTTTCTCCCTAAAGTGATAACAGGTGGGAAGCACTGGAGATAACAAGTGTTTCAAACATCTACCGAGAATGTTGAGAAATCCCACTGCAGCATGCAGTCAGACAGGCGCTATTCATGGAGCATGAGAGATAATGAGGAGGAGACTATTGAGAGAATAACGGCAGAATCAACTGTTACTGTGTCTGTGTGGAGCCACGTGCACAATGAAGAGATAGGGGGACACCAACATAGAATTTATGAGCATTTCTTCAATAAAATGAGCATAGAAACACAAAAAAAATTGAGAAAGACTGCACTGCATCTGTAGAATGGGGGATGAAACACATCCCTGCCAACTTTGAGCAAAAAGCAGGGGAGTACCCAGAGGAAGCACACACAGTCAGAGAGAGATTCAGGCTGATGTGCTCACCACTACACCGCTGTCTCCCAAAAATCAGTCTATCACGTGTAAATCAAACGCTTTGAGCATAAAGTTCACAAACAAAAAGACAATCATCAGTTATGCGAAATGAAATAAAAGACATGTAAAACGAGTCGGTTGGAGAGAAACATCTATACATTTGAGTTTGCTCAAGTAAACCCTTTAAGAATGAAAGCATGTTTATAAAAGAGTGAACAGATACAACGGATTTAATGCCTGGAGGCAGAAGAAGAGCTCAAGCAATGTCAAGCCCAGCAGGGGGTCTGGATGAAGTAAGCACAGGCAAAAAGAGGAGATGTTTTGTTTTCGGCAACACGCAGCCTGGTGCATTTATTTTTGAAGCAGCTATGCTTGCCGTAACACCAAAACCAAAATGGTGAAAAGATGCCGGAGGTCACAGTATCACACTAACCACCAGCTCACATGGTACAGTAAGAGTCTCTTGAAATCCATGCAGCTTGCAAAAAACCGCATGATGAAAAGGGCATCGAGGCAGAGAAAACAATGCGAGCACATGTAATGTGAGAAAACCGTTCAACTCTGTACAAGTTAAAGGTAACCACTGAAAGACTTTCTGGATCGATATCCACTAAGCAATGCTTTTGGGGTGTAGAAATTGATCTAAATCTGAAGTACATTATCTCTACAAGTGTTTTGTCAGACACTTGCAGAGATAATAACTCGTTTACTTCTACTTTTATAGCATGAAACCAATTAAAACCTGTTACTACACATTTAGTCTCACTCACATTGCTCTTGGATCTTGAGTGTGAAGGCAGCAGCTGTACACACGGCCCTGCCACTAAAAACAGTTAACCACTTGCGGAATTTCATGCCATTTCAAGAACAGTTAGTTTGTTACAATTACCTCGAGTGTGTTAGGCTGAAAAACAATAACTTTGATAGCCATAACATTATGATATCGTTGTGGAGGCATGGACTGATACACTGATGGGGTATTTGGCACCAAGCTCTTTAAAGTCCAGTCAGTTGTGAGATGAGATCTCCACTGAACCACCATGGTAAACTACTATTCATAAACTTTCGGCCCACTTGACCAGTTAATTGCTTCTCTTTCCTTTGACATTGTTTGATAGATAATCACCACAACGGACCCGGAACATAAGAGCTGCAATTTTAGAAGAAGACCCAGTTTTTATTCAAGAATAGTTGCCTCCAAACCCCTCTCCTAAAGAATACACAATATACACACCATGGCTATCACTTTTATGTGGACATATTTATGTATCTTGCATTTATTTATTTTGATAACGTTTTTCCATGCACATATTTTATGTGTCTACACTTGGGACTTCTTATAAGTTTCTAGATCACTTTCATTTCATATCTTGTGTTCTTTTTGAGATTCTGACTCTGTCTCTTGTTTCAGGCTCACTGACTTCACCTCCTCCTGCCTGATTGCTGCTCCCTGCCTTGATGTGTCAGACTGTCTTCAAATGATTTGGGCTTTCCAGTGTCACATCGTTGGCTCATGTGATCTCAAGGATATTGTGACTTTGGTCGTTTGGATTTTGATTTTTTTTCGAATGAATTTTTAATTTTAAAAAAACCTTGAAGTGCTACAAGCCTATTAAAAAATAGGCACAAACACCTAATATTACAAATTTAAACCAACTTTAAGGACAAAGTTTTCACTTGAAGCCAACAAAGTAACAGATGCTAAAGTAACAGATGCTATATTTAAGAGATAATAGTTCATGATTTTACATCTCAGTCATCACAAAGGTTTGACAAATGGGTGTTTAATAGATGAGTTAGTTCAAGGTTGCAGGAATCAATACCTAGAATCAAAGTAACGTTAATAATTTCTGAGAATAGAAAGTAGAGTAGTATTTAAGGCTTCATTCAGACATTTTGCAACCCTGCATTTGACTGAACCTTTGGTTGTCTTTTTTCTTCATTAGTCTTTTCATAAAATGTGCCCCTCAACAATATAATGGAATTATAACCCTTTGTTGCCATAAGAACCTATGCTGTCTCTGAAGGTTGATATTGATCACATTTGAATACATCATGAAGAGAATGTATCTGTCTTCGTCAAACACAGTGAACAGAGTCGATGATTTTGTGAATGCAGACAAATGGCAATGTGTCAGTTGAATAAGAGAGCGACTGCTTTCAACCATTTAAGCATTGTAGTATAACACTGTCAGAAGGCCATATAATGAAACTCCAGGCCACAGCATCAGAGATTCTCGTTTTTCTTGTTAGTCAGACCAACTGACTGACACTTACTCAGTCTCATTTCATTTTCACCATAATTAACACAGCTCCGTCTGAGACCTGAAGGCTTTGTTCAACCTTTTCCCATATGAAGAAATACTCCCCAATGCCTGTAAACAAACTCTAATGTGTAAAAATGGTGGAGCATTCACATTGCCATGCCGAAACCATAAAAAAGTTTATTCTTCCATCTGCATAATGTTGTAGGAATAATAAGAAATGCCTTGCAATATTCGGAAGATGCAGTTATTATCCACATTTTTCAACTTGCCAGATATAATAAAGAGTTTAAGTAGGTGCTCAAAGGAAACAAAGTTAAAGCAGAGTTAGATATCATTTGCAACACATTCACAAGTTAGTATTCAAATTATTGTTTATTTCCAATTCACTGGAGGCTGGTAAATTATTGAAAATGCTCAGATGAGTGTTTCTACAAGGGAGCTGCGGAATTAGAAGTGGAAGAAGTCGAGTACCTTTGAGTATAATCAGAGACGGCACAAGCTGCAGACTTGAAATATTATATGGTCTGAAGTTCGCCGGTGTGTTTATTTTATAGAAGTCAGTGAGCCACAGGAGGATGTAGCCAACAAGGCGTGAGGAAGCAGTGGAGAGGAAGAGGCTTACCAAGTCTGAACTGGGAGTTGAAGCTTACCGGTAAAGCTGAAAAGCTTGAGTACACACTGCAAAGGCTGGGTGCTGTGAGTTCGTAGCTATAATACATGCATTAACAGACAACACTGAAGAGTATCACTGTTGCCCCACCTGATGCTGCGCTACAACTACAACTCTCTTGCTGCGAGTAGTTGTAGGCACAGCAAGATCCACTCAAACAGTCCTCTTGTAGTCACTCCTACTTTTGCTTGTAGCTTTGCTTCAGTACAACCTTTCACAGTCGGCATTGCTGAACTAGATCAAACCAGCTCACGCCCTTCCTCCCACCCACCAGTGTCTAAAGCAAGTCAGGAACCAGTCATATCAAAATGACTTTTTAAAGAGGATCCTTTGAAGCTGAGCCTCTGTCGGGCCCCAGACTGGCCTCTTGTGTGCTTTTGCAGCGTGACAGCAGTGACAGCAGCAGCATGGAGCAACAACAAGAGAGAGCAGGAGAGAGAGAGAGAGAGAGAGAGAGAGAGCATGTCTTTTCATTCTGTGCAGTTGAAAGCAAAGCTGGAAAAATCCTCCTCTTTTGTAAACTGATGTGGCGAGTTTTAATCTAATAGCGGAATAAATCCACAACCGACAGAAGAGGGTCTAAAAGCAATATTGTCACGTGTGAACAGCCTGAAAGAGAGACGTGGTAATCATTGCTAGATATGCTCGACATTACAAGATGTAAGATAAAAGGAGTGATGAACCAGCAGTGACGCTGTGCGAGGAAGCGGGAAAAGGGTCGTAGTCAGACAGATAAAAAATGACAAAGGTGGAGGAAACGAAGAGTGCAGCCAGCAGTGATAGACAGAGGCTTAGATTATGAGAAAAGAGATGAGATGAGAGTGGAACACAGAAATAAGATCACTGGAGAGGAAAGGGAATAAGACTGGGCGCTTGAATTAAAAACAAATGGGTAATGAGATGCTAATGTAACAACAAAGGAGAGAATGCCCTCAGGGGGGAGCTATGCTACAGCCATAATACAGCTACAGTATGAACACAGCATTGAGAGGGGGTGTAATTTTAAAATACCCTGTATTAAACTTTTGCAACACATGGAGATTCATTTAGGTGTAGAAACGGCTATTAGAGCCCAATCAGGTTCACGTCCTCTCAACCTCTGGCCATATTTGTGGTGACAAACACAATCATCTCATCCTCTGATTCATGAGTATTATGAAGAAAACATGGGTAAAGATAACATACCCCATATTTACACCACTGCCCATATACAGTATGTAGTAAGCATGAGGTCTGCTGACGATAAAATCTGTCATAAAAAGCAGCCAATCACAGGAAGAACAATCACAGGAGACAACAGAGACAACCGCGAACAGAAAGTAATAGGCAAATATTAAAAATAGATAAATATATAAATCACAAATAAATGACAGAGACCTTGGGGGAAACGCGAAGCTGGACAGAAGTGCTGAGGAAACACAGAGGACAGCAGACTTTCCAGACAGGCGTTTGAGTCAAAGGAGGAGATGAATCTTGAATAATGGAGAGATCTGTGGTGCAAACGATGTAATTACTCAAGGGAATGATTGCTGAAGAGGAGGGAAGCAGAGAGCTGGTATGGAAAAAAAAGTGACTGGGCAGTCCTCAAGAGACTGTCAAAGAGAATACTGGAGGAAAGGAGGAGCACCTCTGACAGACACAAGCCTGGAGATACTACAGATGTCCTGTAGGGGGGGGAAAAAAACCAACTAGAAAATGGGGTAAAAAATCATTACAACCATTACTCAAGAGGGTGTTGGAGCAATGAAAGAAAATAAAAGCACGTTGAAGGCCCAATGTAAATCTGCAGGGATTGTGTGACATTTTTGCTGAAAAGAAATGTAGATGTAACTGTTGGTTCACAGGACTGTTGTGCCAGAAGACATGAAGATTAATGTGTTGAATAAAGCACAAAGAGCACATGAATAAGCTATGGTAGGATGTCAAGATGATGTTTCGAATCAGCATAAAAGAGCAAAGTTAAAAAAATAAATAAAAATTTAAACCCTTATGGAGATTCACTTACTGAGGTTTTGATAGGCATGTTACAGGTTAAACTGTATTTCTTCTGCCCGTGTATAAGAATTCAAAATCTTTCATTTCTTTTCAATTCATATGCATATGACCGATAAAATACTACTTCCGTTGATTCTGACATTTATTCGGCAGCTCAAAGGACCTGCAGGTTGGAGCGTGTTAGCAGTCACATGAGCTAATTGGGTTTCCATTTGTAATTAGGCCAATTAATTAGGCAGTACAGCTGAGGCCATGAGCGCTTCATCAGGTCATTCAGGGATTGCAGGAAGAGACAAATTGCCATGAGAAGAGTGAGAAGGAAAGGACTTACAAGCAAAAAGATCACTCGAGGATGTCTTTGTAGTAAGATTCCTTCGGCCTCCCGCTGAATGTTATCACTAAAAGATTCATTCACTGAGGATAATTACCAATTTGCGATAATTTAATCGGATCAATCGCTTCTTTTGGGAGTCAGCGAATTGAAAACAGAGAGTCATTTTCACGCAATTTCCCAAATGACACTGATTGCTGTTAATCTGCCATGAGAAAAGTGTGAAAATGATAAAAGAAAGCAATGCAGGGGAGAAGGCAGAAAACTATAAAGTGTTGTATGTCATGTGAACATCAGCTTGCTCTATCTGTGTCAAACCTTTTGGACATTTCTATAAACATCGTCACCTCCAAAGTCAGCAGCAAACACACAATTCGTTTCAGAACACACAAAATCGTAAGACTGCAAACTCCAGTTTTTAGTTTAGTTGGGTTGAATATTAAAAAGGTTGTTTCATGTATTTCAAGTATTCATGATGACTGAAAACAAGGCACTTTAAAACTGACTTTCAGCATTCAGGTCACATCAGACTCAAATCTTCTGATGTGGAAGAGAGTGTGACGAGCTAAACACAGCACTGCATCTTAGAATGAAATGTCTCTTTAACTGTGACACTCACCTC